>NC_079513.1:14783945-14835243 GCF_000801105.2 Raphanus sativus | reverse complement strand
GTGAAGTTTTTTAAAAGAAAGACACGACCTTTCTTCAAAGAAACCGCCATTGTCGAGGAAACGGAGCTCAATACCCACTACAAATTAACTGACGGAAAGAGAAACCCAGCAAGCAAAGAGGAGAAAAGAGAGAGAAAATGGTAGATTTTGGAGATCGAGAGAGAGAGAGAAGAAAGTGTTAGAGGGAGTGGCATGGGAGTGTAGTTGTTGATGTAAAAGAAGGGTAAAATTGGAAACTTATGTTTTTAAATTAAGATTTGTTGAGGGGACGGGACAACTCTGGACTGATGCTCTGCTACCTAATGTGCTCTCAATTGTTTCTATCGCTTCAAGCCTAAGGATTTTTTTTTTTATTCTCTCTGCTCTCTGCATCTCCCATGTTTTTTTTTGTTAATCATTTATTCCTAATGTTGATAAAAAAATCATTGTTCCAATGTTGTCTTGTTACTTCATTGAAGCATGTATTCTAAGTGGTATCATAACCATATGATTGAAGAACTAGTGGGAGATCCATCTCCCCATCTCTCCCATCAAGGATTCATAGAGAGGTTCACACACTTTCCAAAAAAAAAAATATATATTAAACTAATGAACAGTGACGAATTTGAGGAGTTGAGATGAACCCAAATCGTCACGAGTTCGCCATGTGGCGACCCTCTAGTGATCCGTTTTTTTTTTTTTTAAGAAAAAACGAAAAAAATTGAAAAACAATTTAAAAAAAAAATAATAATAAAGTTGTGAACCCTATGGAGGTTCACTGATGCTGATGCTCTAAGAGCATCTCCATTGGTGAACCCCTTCTTGGGGTTCATCTTTTCAATTTTTAATTATTAATTTTTTTACTTTTCTTTTTGATTTTTCTTTCTTAAAAAAAAAAAAAATAGATCAATCGTGGGCGCCACGACACGTGGAGCCCACGCTACAGTGATGAACCTCTGGAGAGAGGGGTTCACCGGGAAGAACTTTGCAAGAGAGAGGTTCACAAGATTTGATTATTTTAATATATTTTTTTTTTGGAAAATGTGTGAATCCCTCTTAAGAATTCTCAATGGAGATGCTCTAAGCTTCAGATTATTGTGTGTTTGTTTACATTATTGCAATCTGTAGTTAGTTTGTTGAACCACAAATAGAAATAATGTTTTAGTTAGTTGAATTCAGATTGTTTAATTTGAAAAAGAAAACTAGGAGCCTTTTTATTAAAAAGAAATAATTTAGTTTGGAACCATATTTTTAGTAGAGATGGATTATTATACTCAGTTCAACACCTAATTAGCAAACAAGTTGTGATTTAGTTGAGCACCTAAAATTTGTTCCGAACCATATTTAGCCACAAAAGATTGTGAGTAGGTCCTTAATCTGTCATTAATTACCTACTAATTAGATAAATACTATTTTTTTAATAATTATTTATTAGTTGGTTAGTGATTAATTGAGGATGAAACATAATTTTATCAAAATTTGGATGGGTCAGTCTTGAAAAGTTGGCTAGTATAGGTTGATGTTCTTTTTTTTTTTTTTTGAAACACTGGTTGATGTTCATTTGGTTATCATCCTACATCAATATACTTTTGAGTTATATTGCTTAACTTTCGATGGTACCTTTTATGCAGTTTCTTTCTAACATACTCTACAATATCTTAAGATTTAATTTATAATTTTCATATAGTCTGTCTATTTAAAAAATCTTATGTAGCACAGAAATGAACAAGTTTTTTGCAACTTAAAATGTGTTGTAAGATTTATGCTAATTATCAACGAATTGTTCAATATGCTGGATTAGCCAATGTTACGACTTACAACAGATGTGCTTGTGTTCCCTACCTAGGATTTTGTGGTCTCACTGACCTAATAAATAAGAAATTCTATGAAGAAAAGTAATGATCCACATAACTTGACTAATCTCTGATGAATGTTAATGGTCCAGTGAGCCCAGCCTTGGTCCAAGATATCCAAACTACATACACATTCTGTCTAAGCCCATCTGGTCCACAGATAAAGTAGTATTTGTATTTTTCTTCTAATCATCAAACTTTTTTTCTAATCAGATTGTAATATATTACCCACGCATTATATTGGGTTCGAATTCAGAGAACATGCTCTTAGTCTTATTAAGATGCTCTTAGTCTTGTTAGATCTTTGCATTGCTAGTTTATCTCAAGTTTTGAAAAGTCAATAGAAAACAATTGTTTCAAATGATCACTTTACACGTCATACCAAATTGCATTCACATTCACCACCACGTGACGACCTTATACCAAGTTGCAAAATCTAACACAACCTTCATTAATGTCGTTGATCATGCAAGAAGAGCTTTCAAATAGCATAAAAAATAAGATGGGAAAAAATTACTATGATAGAGAAATTGCAGTAGAGACACATTGAAAAAGACACAAACCATAATTAAAATAACCCAAATGATGAGTTTTCTCTACGGGTTTTTCTAGCGACAATCATTGCAACAAAACTAACATAACATAACTTTATAGTAAATAGGTTTTAGATCGTTGTTTACAAACCGTCTGGTCAAATTTTTCAAACCGGCAGGTCCAACTATGAAAGATGACAATTGATTTAGTTAGCTCTGGTTCCGGCTCCACCACCACCACCCTCGTGTCCGTTATTTCCACCGTGAAAGGCCGATGAGAAATTGGTGTTTATATCAGAATACATGGAAACAACCTTAGAGATGTTTCCGTTGAGTTCTTGGATCAAAGCGACGTTCTTGGACATGTTATCTGCCATTCTTGATTGGTGATTGTCGTTGACCTGCTGGATCAGTGATCTGTTTCTGTCCAAAACCGATTGCACTTGTCTGAAATTCCGATCTAGACTCTCCCACATCGCCGGATCTTCTCCTCCTCCCTGCTCCGCCTCCTCTGCCACGTTCCTCCGTCTCTTCGTTTCGCTGCTCCTCTTCATTTAAATGAATGATTTTTTTCCAAAATAATTTTATCAACCGAAGAGGCGAAGATATCGATTTTGTGTTTTTCCTTTTTACGATTTTACGATGCACTCAAGAAAAAACAGATACTTATAGTAAATGTCTTTCAGACAAGATGAGACACAGGGGCAAGTAGTTCTGTTCAATCACCACGTGCCTAATTAGAGCGTGTATTTCACATAAACGTATCGTATGGATTACTGAAGAACACGCGCTTAGAAAACAAATGGAAAACTGTGAAGTGAATAAAGAAGAGCGCTTTTTCTGCACTTTTCTGATTTTTTAATTAAGTTAAAAACGGAGAGATGATAAGGATCTACAATGATTCTCTAACTTGAGAAATATCTCAAGATATTTTTGTTTTTGTTGTATTTATATGAAAGGTGTATATGGTGCACAGATTGCCACGGTGAAGAACCAGGTTCACACAATCACAAACGCATGCATGATCTTACTTCTCAACTCCTTAAAACGCGCCTTTGATCTGGTCAGCACTTGGTTTATCAGTTGGACATTTACTAAAACAAACCTAAATCTCTCACATCAATAATGCTAGACATTACATAAAATCTATATTTGTTTTGCTATTGGTTAATAACTTTAGCTTTCCGGTATGGGAGCTCGAAGGTTAATAACTTTAGGATCTGAAATAGCAACATGAGAATGAATATTTTAGAAAAAAAAAACATTACATATTTTTTTTGTTTTTGATACTCTATCGACTCATCCGGTCGACCTGGAAGAAATATACTTAGTATTAGAGCGTGGAGTGAATATCACATTGCATGATTCGAAAGAAATATCTTCCGACTAATAATATAGAGTGGACCGATCATCTATTATGATCCACAATATCAACTAATGGGATAAAGTTCAAGTCCAGATTGACCAAATAATGATAATTTATTTTCCAGAGAGAATCAAACCCAAAATTGATGTAGATATACCTCTAGCTCCAAAGGTTAAAAACATACCGAATTACTGCGCTCTGATCTTAACATTAACAAAAGCATATAGATATATACATATATGTAAAAAAAAAAACTATTACTACTAATTGCGATACAGTTTGTAAACATTCAAATCTTTAGTCTACTACGTCGTATCAAACATTTATATTTGTAATTCTTAATAAAGTTAGAAAATATAATACAGCTATATCCGTGAAATCTAAGCAGTAATGAGAGTTTGATTCCTGGAAGCTGGGTCATGGGATATTCTTTTTGTTTTGAAAGGCCATATGATTAGGTTCTAGTTTCAATCCATATCCGCAATTCTTAGCCATCAGTTCTACCAAAATAACAGTTTTGATTTTTTTGAGTTTGTGTTAACGTAATAAGCAAAATAGAGCCTAATTCACAAGCCAAATAGAACCTAATTTATGTTGGTACCGTCTATACGATATAAGTTATATCACAACAATCACATTACTGTATAATGATTACAACTCGAAATCATCAAAGAGAATAAAGATGATGAAGCAATAAAGAGTTTAGGACCTGAATTTAATAAGATTCCCTGCCTTTTTCTGCCTACTTTCAGCTTCTTCTTGTATCTGCTTTTAAACGTAGTCGATAGCAAGATTGACATTGTTCTAGGTGTAACTCTGTTCCTAGATTAAAGAAACAAATAAACTGTGGAATCAAGGAGACGTAGACCAAAACAGAGTAGTATGTATCACTGTCAAAGATTAGTTGCTTTCTAATGTCAGAAAACTGTGATAATGGTTTTCATAAAACATCAATTAAAAACAAATTAGTTGTTTGCCAATTTCTTGCAAACCGTTCCACAATGAAATTATCATGTACCAGATGGAAACTTTAGGATGATCTTTTAAAAACATAATGAAAACTAGCAATAAGAGCTACGTACGCCAAAACGCATGAGCTTACTTTGAAGATCAAAAGCTTATACCTACATAAGAAAAACCAAGTGAAAGATGACCAATAAAATGGAAGGCCTCAAAATGGCTGTAATTTAAACATGTTTAGTTGTTTTTGATGCACTAATTCAAACCCTTCTATCATTCTGTTGAGACTTTGAAATCAAATCAAATTCAAAACTACTTTAAAATCAATTGTTAAAATTCATTTATATTGTTACTATTGGTCTTACATTCAATCATTCAACACTGCACACCCTCTCTAAAGAGTCAATCAAACGCAGCTCTTCTTTTGACATGGGTTTGTTCGGTTGAATTTGAACCAAGATTCTCAGTTTAAAAACAAGAGAGGAACAAGGCTACTAGACTTAAAAGAGACAAAGCTAACACACACGCTAGAGTAGAGAGTCTAGAACAAAAGAATCATCAGGACAGAGGATTGAAACATAAAACATCCTAATTAAACTAAGAATCAGTCAGAGTCGTCGTCCTCTGGATCCTCCACTGATGATTCCGCTTCCTCTTCTTCTTCTCCTCCTCCTCCTCCTCTCACTGTATTCAATCAAATCTAATAACCTCAACAACTACAAACCAAGTAAACGAAACTAAGAAACCAAATGCAAAGGAAGAAAGAAAGAAGCAAAACCTTCGAGCTCCATTTCCCTAAGAATAGCATTAAACTGGTTCCTCAACTCCCGCAGTTCCACAAGAGCTCTTTGAATCCTCTGAATGAGATGAAACTCCGCCGGCTGAGCTACGCCGGCGACCACCGGTGGAGGAGCTTCGTTGTGTAAAGGAGGGTCAACAACAACTGGTTTTTGGACAGCATCAATGTCTTCCATCTAAACCAACAACAAGACAAAGAACAAAAAGGTGTGAGCTTTCAGACAGACCCAACAAGTAAAAGTGATCCAAAGGTGTAAGCTTTTAAGAGAGACCCAACAAGTAAAGTGATCAACTTTCATCAAGACGGACCGTTTACGTTAGCATAGAATCAGTACCAAAGCAGCTTTTGACAATGCATTTAGGGTTTATACAGAAACGAACCGTTTGGAGACGGAGAGAGAAGGAGGGTTTACCGCGGAGACGGTGTGATTAGCGATTAGCGGGAGGGAGGCTTTGAGCGGTAGAGATGGACAAAGAGGAGTCGCGAGTGTGAAGGAGAGAGACAGATTCGACTGTTGAGTGTGTCCCCCGACAGATTGAAAAGAGAAGATGATGGCCACGGGCTTAAATCAAGGTTTCCTCGAATAAATATATTAAAAAAATCAAATTCCCAACCGAACCGTACCATCCCGGTTTAATTTTTATTTAAATGTCCACGTTTTATACCGGAACTGTGTATATGAATTACTATCAAGTATTAGCCAGTATGAGAATTAAATTGGTTTGGAATGGGATTGGATGATAAAAAAATGGTTTTAGTAAAAGTTCAATAATATGTTTATATGTTTTAAGATTACATATTTGAGTTTCAGAGAATGAGATTTACGATCAAAACGGTAGATAAATGAAAAAAATCTTACACGTTTGTTAAAAAAAAATGAAAAAAATCTTACACAAGAGTTTTAGATGGTTGTAAAATATGAATTATAATCTGTTTTAGTGTTGCATAAATATAAATACAACTATAAAATGTAAATCTTCATAAAACACGTAAAATGATTAAAATAATTTCTATATTTCTTTAATAAAATAACAAGTTAGTGTGAAAATTGAAAAATAAGATAAAAATAGAAATTAATGTTTTCTTTAAATTTAACTATATGATAGTCTACAACATGTGCGGATTAATATATAGATACTCAACAAATTATGATTCAATATGATTTTTATTTTAGTTATTCATTTTGATAAAAATATTAATCTAACTTAATAAGTTATTCAAATAATATTTATACTGACCATCAATGTATTAAGTTCTATTTTTTTATTTATAGAGCGTAAATTTTAGATGAAAATATTTTTAAACCTTTAACTAAATTATTATTAGACAATCTGAAATTGAAATCAAACATTTATGTAGATTCATTTGTAAATTTAATTGAATGGTTGGTTATGAGAAGCAAATTTAATCTGAAGTTGAAATCAATAATACATGTCTCATAGTGCATAACTTGTGTTACTGTGTAAGTGTGTGTATTTTTTTGGATCAGTTGTGTAAGTGTGTATACAAAGAATGATAAATGTAAATCTTGGACAAACTCAGAGACCAGAGAATATAAAATTTTCATCAACTCATGATATTATACTATAGAGTCAAGGCATTTCTCACTTGCAAGACCCAAAGTGCAAACTGCATCACCCAAAGCCTCGCTTCCACAGAGAACCCTTCAAGCCATACCTTCAACCACTGCACCAACGACTTCTTCTGGGACCACTTCGCCTCCATCACCGCTTCAGAAGACACTTTCCCAACGATCAAGAACGACTCCAGCGACGAACCTTTCACCAGCTCATTGTTAACCGACCTGAGACAGTCGTTGGTCTTCAGCATCAGAAGAATCACACGTGGCAACCTCCTGAGAAGCTCAGAGATTTGAGGGAAGTACTGCGACGCATACATCTGCAGCTCTGACCTGTCTTCTTTAGTGCCTTTGATGACTAAATGATCCACAGATGTGTTAACGACTTGCTTCCACGGCCTCATTGTGAGGATCCCGGCGAAAAGCACGTAGAGATCATCCCCAGCTCCTAGCTTAGCACTGTGTTGTTTAATGGCGTTAGCGTCTGAAAACACCAGTGCTTTCCATAGCGAAGCGTAGTTGAATCTTGTGTTGAAGTCAAGCTCCTTGTATAAACCATGGTCGAGAAGCACTAGCTGCGGTTTTTGCTTGCCGTAGATGTTTCTTTTACCAGAAGGACGAACAATCAAGTTAGCAGCGTGTGGATCACAATGCACAAACCCATGTTTAAACATCATCTCTGCAAATGTTTGACTCACCTGCAAAGAAGAAGAGCTTAGCGGATGGATATCAAAAAAGATATATTAAAAGATCAGAGGTGGGAGAGCTTACTAGCTTAGATACTTCATAGGGCTGAATCCCAAGCTTCTTGATCTTAGTTACATCATTGACTTGAGCACCATCCATGAACTCCATAGTCAACAGCTTAGAGGAGCTCAAGTTCCAATAGATTGTTGGTGCATAAACATACTCTGCAATATGGGGAGACATCTTCCTAAAATTATCCAGACATTTCTCACTGTTTTTCGCCTCTACCAAAAAATCTAGTTCCTGATCAAAGAATACATTAATATAAAAAAAAAGAAACAGAAAAGAAACAAGCAATTAAAACATCAAGCCAGTGACAGAACAAATAGTTTATGACCATATACCATGCTTCAGGCTAGACAGTGAATCTCAAATACAATGATTAAAGAGACTAACCTTTGGTAAGCTTTCACTCATTTCATCTAGCAACCACCTGTGTATATGATGAGCCAGTTTAGTAAAAGCTATTGTAAGAGACATGAACTACGAACTGTGTCTAGAGGAAATGAGAAAGAGAGTGCACCTGTAGTCAAATGATGGGAAGATCTTGTGCAAGGTGTTCACTATAACTCCAACAGCTGCAGTATCCGCAGCTGCAGTGTCTGTCATGTGCGCATGCTGGACCTGAAGAAAAACAGATTCAAGATAACATATAGACTGAGTACTACAAAAACACACTTAACAAGTTCAAGATCTCAATGGAATCGTAAAAAGACATATAAAGGTAAAATGGTTCAACCAAGGACCTTGACAGCGACTTTTTTTCCATCATGGGTGCGAGCAACGTGAACTTGAGCAAGGGAAGCACTTGCAATAGGAACAGGGTCAAACTCAGCGAACACCTGTATATAAAAAATACATAGACGAAGCTTTAAATGTATGGTTACTTACTGGCTACACAAACTTAAGGATAAGTGAGAGCGCTTACTTTGTCTGGCGTCTCTCCGACCTCTTTCTTGAAAACCTCACACACTTGCTCATACGAAGAAACAGGGCATCTGTTCAACATCGAGTCCCTCATAGTACGAACATACTCCTCAGGCACAAGACAATCCTTTGAAACATTCAAAAGCAGAAACACACGTAAGGTAATAATAACATTCTTTAATCCTCTAAATGGTAGTACATAAAGAGCATAATTTTTTTACATACTAATTGTCCTATATGCTGACCGAGTTTGATATAGATTCCTCCGTTTTTGAAACAGAGCTCTTGAAGCTTTTGCGCTGACCTTAAGTGGACTTCATGTTTGACCTCAGCCTTCTCCCTGCTTCCCTCAGCCAAACCCAACAACGAGTACTCATAATCTATTACACAACAAATCACATTGCCCTAAAGGTCAAAATCAAAACCAATCTCATTCACAAACAATTCAAAGGGCATTGCAGGCAATACAAAACATGTAAGAAAGTATGTTTTTTTTTTAAAAACAAATATATATTTTTGCCGTACCGAAAGCGATGGAGGCGGCGGTTACGGCGTTGCGGAAGAGACGGAGAGAGATGTTGGTGCAGAGCTTGATAGTTTTGGATGGGTCTTCGGAGGAAGCAATGAAGGCGGCGCCGGAACCACCGCATACGGCGGAGCTGATAACGAGGAGCTTTGAACGGGTTCTCCACAGGGATCTTGCCGCCATGGGATGATCCGACAAGGCTAACTAAATTTGCGTTGATCTGTTTTGTCGTGGGAGCGACTCTAAGTCTGGTTTGTATTGGGCTTTAGTTACTGGGCCACTAATGGGTCTGGTGTTTGACAGATCTACGCGTTGTCTCTTCGGTCGAGAAGTTAGGTGATGGATTTTTGTTGTGGGTTCGTCTGTTAAATATACTAACACACGGTTATGAATCTTTTTTTTTTTGCTAAATTGTAAATTTCATTGAATGATAGAAGTTTTTACATTGTAATATCTAAGATTTGAAACCACCTTGGCAAAAACAAATAAAAAACAAGATGGAACCCAACACAGACTGCATAAACTGATAAGTTATCTTAGCCATATAGCCATAAGACAATGAAAACCTTTCCTTCTTCTCCTAGCTGAAATGATATTCCTCATCTCCTTGTCAATACCATAGAAAACAGAGCTTGCTGTAAGAGAAACTTGATTGTGGATCAAGTTATTTCTTTGTTTCCAGAGATGGAACACCAACACCTGTACTGCTAATTTCCTCAAGAACGTCAGTCGCTTCGAACTTGATGATCTGATCCAAGAAAGTAACTCCGCCCAGGATGTGAACATTTGTGGAGGGAGGCCTGCATCTATGGAGGATTTCCTTCCAAACCTCTATGTTGTACTCGCATGACAGAAGCATATGATCCCTTGTTTCTTCATGGTTTGAACAGAATGGGCAGAGATGAGATATTTGAAGTCCCCAAGCTGCTAGTCTCGATCTCGTCGGCAGTCTATCATAGTTCGCAATCCACATGGTGAACTGATGTTTTAGAATTCCTCCTTTGAACCATACAACATCCACCCACTCCTTGATCACCGCTCTAGGTCTCAGCGTCTTCCATGTGGCAGAGGACCTGAAAGAAGTTAAAGAAGACTCAGCAGTAATCCATTCACACTTATCTACTTCATCATTTGATTTCAATTGTTGTTAGATAAGAGTGCAAATCAACTTCCCTTTGTGACCTTGGGTGCGGGAGAGACCACACAGTATTTGTTATAGCCTCTGCCACCACTGCATTTTCTTGCACTCTCAACACTCTAAGTCCTGCAGGGCCAATATAAGAGATTAACTGACCCAAAGGAGTCCAAACATCGAACCAGAAGCTTGCGTCTTTTCCATTTCCGAGTCTTGTTTTACAGAATTGAAGCGCAAGAGGTCTAAGATCAAGAAGTTTCTTCCAAGCCCAAGAATCTGTAGCTGACGCTTCGATGGACCAGAATGATTTTTCAGTTAGGTGTTCACTTCAGTGCCATACAACCCATAAAGACGGGGATTTAGATAACAACAATCATATGAACTTGAGGCACATCACTTGATTCCAAACCGAGAAGTTTCTAAGACCAAGGTCCCCTTCATCCTTAGGAAGGCAGACAGTGTGCCACGGCACCTTCGCATTGCTCTCTTCTCAATGTCTCCCGACCATAGAAATCTAGTATACAATGACTCAATGATCCTGATACAATCCTTGGGCAGAACAAACGCAGAAACCCAAAAAGATACCGTCCCAAATATCACAGTTCTCAACAGCTCTAACCTTCCTGCAAAAGAAAGAAGCTTCACACGGTTATGAATCTTAAGATTAGTTTAGAATATAAATGTTTATAGTTTTTTATCCAGTTTAGTAAATAATAATTACTATACTGAGGAAACTAATTGTTATATATCTTATATTTTATGCTTAATTATATATATATATATATATATATATATATATATGTAAAATTAAATATCAAAAATAGTTGTTTAAAGAATTTAAACTTGCGGTCATAAGGTGAGGCACGGCTCTAGAACAATTTGAAATGTCTAATTAAAAATCCGTTTACATCAAACAAGAGAAAATTAGGACATAAGTTCGAAAGTGTTAGCTTCTTTTCAAGTGATTTTAAACGTTTTTAAAATGTTCAGGATACTAATAGTGCCACTAATTATGGAGTTGGTGTATGTTCAATGGATAAAACTAACTTATAGGCGTAGAGTGCATGTCTTTGGTGCGTTGAGATGTCGTCTTGACTTTGGGTTAATGTCTCTCTCTTTAGTTCCGGTCAGTTTCGTAGGCCTAAGCTCTTGACTTTCAAATTTCAAAGCCGTCGTATTTGTAATTTCTTTCCTTCTTTCTTTGATTATTTTTATTCAGGAAAATTCATTATTTGGTTGGTCCTACGTTTATAGCTTGCAACTTCATGCCCATGTTTTTGCTCATGCATAGCGTATCGTATCATTGTATATTTATATTGCGCCGTAAATCTGAACGTCGCTATACAAGAAACAAACAAACAACTATAATGCCTTCAGTCACAAAAAAAAAACAACTATAACTACATCAGTTTAATAAATTGGCAATGTAATTTGACAAGCAATCATATGCAGGGTTTAAGCTAGTTGATAAGAGACTACAAAAACAAAAGGAAGTTTGATGAGAAAAAACAATCATGTATTTATTTGTTTCCTGCCTTTTATTTGGTAGCATTAGACGAGAAAAACGTTGAAGATCTCAATCAACACAAAAATATAGAAAATAGTCTTGAGATACGTCCGGCCAATAAAATGGCATGTGGTCACATGTAAGCCAAATTCGGTCGGTTCCTCCATTCCCGTTTATGTTTGTGTTAAGAGTCTCAGTTCATTTTATTCGGTGGTCCAGGATGGGGACAACTTTATTTTCTATAAGATAACCATTGTGACACACTTACACTTCTGAAGTATTCAACTACGTTTTGGTTTTACTTTTTACGAGTGAAAACAATAGGAAATTACGAAATGTTCCAACTATTGAGAAACATCTATGCTTCACGTTATTTAGGTATTACCGTTGTTATATCTGAACATTACGAACACTACAATTTCATTTTAATATAGTAAGTCATAGTCAGCTCTTGATAATCACCAGGCAAAGGACTCAATGACCAGGAAGTTTCTTTCAGCATCGTGGTCTTGGCCTGTGATGTTCTCACGTATCGCATTTTAATTCGCCATATATATAAAAAAACCACTACAACATACTCCCTCTGTTTCTTAATAAGTGTCATTTTAGAATTGTGCACACAGATTAAGAAATCACTAAATTTTGCATATTTTCCATACAAAAACATCATTACCTATACATCTCAACCAATAGAAAAATAAAATGCAGAATAAAATTAATAAATTTTGCATTGAAATGCTAAAATGACACTTATTTTGCAACGAAAAAAAATCTCTACAACGACACTTAATATGAAACGGAGGAGTATATACATAGAAAACTAAAAATTTCATACTAACCCACATATCCTCTGTTCATCGTAATTCTTATGTTTAAGGAACAATTCTTACTAGAACTTTTCATGATTTTGTTTTTATTTAGCTTTATGATATTAGTCTCTATAGTATTCTGGTAACATGCGATTCAGATACTTTTTGGTATTAGTTAGAAAATATTATAAACTCGATCAGCCACTACGATGATAAATCTATTCTGTAGTACTTAATTCGGTTTTCCCAAAAGATCAAAATTAATTTATCAACCGATATAACTAGGAGCGTCTCTGGGATGTTGGGGACCTGAAACATTTTATTAAGAGTTTTAACATAAAAAAAATTCATAAATTTGAGTGTCTTTTTCAGTACAAAATTTTAAAAAAAAATTGGAAACCCTAGTCCAATGTTTTATTTGGCTATCCTCAGGACCATCCCTCGATATAACATATCAAAATTATAAGAAAAAGATTTTTACCAAGCCTTTATTCAAAAAAAATGTTTACCATATAATTTTATAATACAGGTATTTATCTACCAAATTTCACCATATTAATGGTATGTAAATCCGATAATTCTATATTCGTTTTAGTATTTTACAAAGTCCAAGCTAATCCGATAATTCTATATTCATTTTAAAAATTCCAAAAACCAACGAGAAAATCACTATTATATATCTGAGCATCATCCTTAACGTCATCGTCACTTTGTATCGTCCCCCTTTTAAATTAAAACCCTCTCAAAAGTCACCGAACACCTTCTCTCTTAAACAAATCCTCTCTCCCTGATCTAATTCGATATGGGTTTTAGCAAAGAAGAGATTAGCAAAAGCAGAAGGTTCTGGTCTTCTCTGTGGAGAGGGATCAAAACTGTATTCGTTTTGTTCGCAATGTTCCTCTCTTTCCTCCTTGTCTCTGCTCCGATCCTACTTGCCGTCGCCGATGCTCTCCTCCCTTCCGCCCTCCTCCACCGTCTCTCCGCTCCAAAGAATCTCTCTTCTCATCTCACCAACTACGACTTCCGTCACTCCCTCATCGATATTCCATTAATCTCCATCGTTAGATCCGCCGTTATACTCTGTAAGTAAAAGATCATAAATACTCTGTTTCTGAATACTCTGTTTCTGAGTACTCTGTTTCATACATTTTTTTCGTAAAGTTGGAGACTTTTTTTGAGCACAGAGATTGAAAAGACTTTGGGCTTTGTTGAATCTTCGTGTAACAGGTGTTTACGGGCTTTGCGACGGACCCAAGCTATCTAGAGGTCCTTATCTGACAATAACGATGATTTGCTCTGTTTCCTCTCTAATCTACGTTTCGTTAAAAGCGGCTTTTGTGTTCGGCGAGCCGGCGAACGGAGACGGCGGGAATAGTTACTTCAGAGCGGCGGAAGTGGCTCTGTTTCTATGCTCGTCGGTGTTAGCCATTGGTCACATAGTTGTGGCGTATAGAACAAGTTGTAAAGAGAGAAGAAAGCTCCTCGTCTTCAAAATCGACATTGAAGCCGTAAGTCCACTTCTTCCTCAGCCGTTACAGATATTTACTGTTTTATTTTAATTCAAGTTTTTATTAATTGTTATTGATTACACTGAAATATAGGGCCAATAATACTACCAAGTTGCATTATTTTCAAATCTAGGATTAATTATATTTTAGATTTTAACCTGCACTATGATGTGATCCTAATCAGACTAGTCAGAGATAGCATGTGGTTACAATAGTCAAATGTTTTTAAAGTATTTTTGAAAATAACATTGACTCATTTGGCCCTTAGGGATTCTAGAAACTCGATCATATATATATCATTTTTTTTCTAGATGTTAGTTAGGAAAACACTCTACTATACCATTTATAAATTAATAGATTTCTTTGATTTTATGTTCAAACAGTGAAATCTATATATTTTGATAAATAATAAGAATAAAAATTATAATTTCATTAATCTTTAAGATTATGTGTGTATATAAAATTACATAAGTATTGCTAAAATACTTTTCATTTAAACGCTAACTTTTTAAGTTTAATTTATATTTTAAAAATGAAATTCATTTTAAATTTTAATATTTAAGTATACTTTACTGTTATTTTGCTGTGATTTTCAACATTAATAAAATTGTATAAAGTCCACTATAATAATATATTTTTTAAATTGAACAATAATGCATTTACTTATAAAATTTCGCAATAAACTAAAATGATAGATGTTCAAATATATTTTAACATAATATGAAATATAAATTATCCTAAATTTCCTTTATATAGTATAACTAAATAATCTTTTTAAATGTATTGTATGCAACTGTAGAAATTTGATAAAAAAATACTTTGAAGAAAATTATTTATCAGATTATTTCATATTATAAATTTATTGTATTAAACTCGGAAATATATTAATTGGTAAAAACAATTAACAACAAAGCACAATATACAAAATAAATTATTATATATTAATAGTGTCGAATAAAAAATCTAACTAAAAATTTATAGAATTATACAATATAACTAAAACATTTACGATAATATCAAAGTCTTATATTTATAAAACGAAAAATTATATGTGTGAATTTATGTATAGAGTTTTACTCTATTTTATTAGAGGGTTTTGAATTTCCACTCGGGTCAAAATAAAACTCACTAAAAGAAAACAAAATGAAATTGAATTAGACTTTCTTGTATAATATATAGGTTAGAATCTCATGTGAAAACCGTGTGCAATGCAATGTAACCTAATTTTCTGTCTTCTTTTTCTTAATTAAAAATGAATCTATATATAATCCGACATGACACCTCACGCATGCTTCATGATTTATTCTCACAGACACAATATTAGCAATCTCCTTTTCATACTTTAACACACTTATTAAACTGTCAAGTTATTACTAATTTATCCGATGGGAAACAAATAATAAACTCATGTATGTGTGTGGGTGTTTTTTTGATGGTTGAGCTCATGTGTGTTTGATTATCCATTTTCAGGTTTCTGCATGTAAAAACGTATACCCGAGATACCAAAAGATCCTCCAACAAGAGATTCAAGTAGAGACGTATTTCAAGAGGATTAACACTACTTGTAAATATATCTATATACACACATGACACGTGCCTTATATACGTATGTAAATATAAAAAATATACGACGTATAATTGTAGCTTCTTTGTCTGCCTTTCGGTGTTGACCCATCAACTCCTTCGCTTTCAAGTTTTCAGGTAACCAAACCTTATCCCATCCTTCACATTTCATGCTTACGTAATATTAATTATATAACTTTTCGTTTGAAAGAAAAAAACCTTTTCTTTTGGATAAGAATGATCTCTTTGAGGGTTCATTTTGTTAGTAACTTAGTATTATTCTGTTGAGTTGCTATAGCCGTTTTGCTGATAATGTTGTTTATCATCTTTTTCTTTTTTATTTTGTTAACAGGCAGATCCAAAGGATAGTCTGTAAAGCCGGGAGGAACAGATAGAGAGTGGAGTTTATGTCACCCAATGATCTTCTATTATTGTTTTAATGTAAGACAACTCCGATGAAATGGCAGTTGTTAGCTTTAATACTAGACTAGTTAGGAAGATTTGCATACAATATAGTTTTGTTTGTTTTTGTACTAACCTAGAGTTCATCAATGAGAAAAGAAGCCAAAGGCATCTTTTTATTTCTCTCGTCGCTTTGTATATTGTTTGTAACTTTATGGTTTTAATATCTTATCTAATTAAACCATAAGAAAAGATGTGTTATGTCCGCGTGATTGCCTTTATGCGTCATCAGAATTTCTAAAATAATCGTGTACTTTCTTCCTTTTTTTTTTTAATAATCGTGTGCTTATTTTACACCCTAGATATTAACATTATTTAAAGATATATACTCAATCTATTTTATTTTTCTATCAGCAAAAGATGATCTCAATCTATTCATTAATAACTGAATAAGAAAGTCTTCATGATACTTATTTCTCTGAATCCTTATCGTTATTCAAACATCCGGTTGCAAAAAACCATGCCATTTCTAAAACCAACCTTACCGAGTACAGTGAGAAATTGACAGGAATCAGGATTCGGTTTGATGTGTAGAGTACTCTCGATTGTCAGTCGACGGATGCGCTTTTCATAAGTGGGCTTCAGAGAGAGAACTTCAGTGGGGACCAAAATCTTTCTTTTGTTGAAATCGACAGAAAAGATCATTAGAAACAAAGTAAACCTTAAATGGAGACACCAACCACTAGGACCAAAGAGAAAAATGCAACGTCATGGCTAGAACACAGAGAAAACACAAAAGAATAAAGGTGAAGACACCAATCACAGGATAGGCCACAGACTGATCAATTGACTTATGTGGGTTTGGTCAGTAAGCACTTAAGCCATCATTGGTTTAAGGGTTTGTTGACCAAAACCATATGTTCTCAAACGGAAGAGACATCAACCTTAAGGGCCTCTAAATTTGAGAGTTTAACATCTCTATGTCCCATTAGCTGTTCTTTTTAGAGTTGTTTACATATTAAGACACATTTTGTCTTTCTCTTACACATAAAGACACATCCTACATGCAGCACACTTTCTATGTGTGAACACAACAATTAGAGACGAAAATACCCTTAATATAAACAGCCTGTGGACAATGAATTGTGGACAATGAATTGTGGACAACAAATTACAAATTGTGGATAACATGTAGAGTGGAACACAATTTCACAAGTTATGGACATAATAAATTTTCCACCGTCTCAATGATAAACAAGTTGATACCAAACCAAAAACAACAATGTGTATGTTCAGGAAGAACAACAAAACTTAAATGACAAGAGTTTGTTAAATACAACCCGTGAATCCAGAAACATTAAAAAACACATTAAAAAAAATTAATCAATGAAGCATCTTTCTATAAGATGTATTAGTAGTAAACCATAAAGACCATCTCTTCATCTTCATTGAGCTGTTAATGAAGTGAAATATCTTTTTTTTATACCTTGTGGACAAGCTTTACGACGTACACGTCCACCTCGTCCACCTCGTCCACCTCATCCACCTCGTCGACACAGTAAGTAACAGAGATAATGGGAGTCTGTCATGAGAGAGAAGGGAGAACAAATCATATGTATTAAACGATGATTTGCTTGGTTGTGTCGGAGACGTTGAGGCTGACGACCGAGAGCAAAGACATAGCTTTGTCGGAGAAGAGAGGTATTGTGCACAAGGTATTGTGGACAAGCTTATCATTCAAGGTATTGTGGACAAGCTTTACGATGTACACAATATCCACAACTTATCATCCCACCAAAGAAAAGCTCCCAACCTGCAAGATTGGAACAATCACCACAACCAGCTGCAGAGAGATTGTAAGAACTTCAACTAACCATACAAATTTGATAACCACAGAGGTAGAGAGAGACAGAGAATTAATTACCCAGACAAATACAATAGCGTCAAGAACCCAACCAAGCTGACCAGTCATAGAGAAATAAGTCAAACCAATAGCCAAAGCAAGGTTCCCAAGGATCCTCCCGTTTCTGTTGTTATCTCCGCCGCCATTAAAGCCTAAACCTTTGTTACAGCTAACTAAAGACTCGTCTTTTACGACTACGAACTCTCTCGCTTGCTAGAAATCCAGTTTCTTTCGGATCCATCATCGCTGGCCGTCTCTGACGAAGCTCAATCACGCAAGCTCTTAATCCCGACTTGTTTCCGAGCAGAGAAAGACCAAAGCTTCGTCCTTTGGAGCGTAATCTGTTTCTGGGTTGCAACGAGAGGCTTGGAGAAATCCTTTGGAGCGTAATCGATTCGCATTGAGATGATGACCTGCAACTAGAGGCTTGGAGAAACTCGAGATCAGTATCCCCGAGACGGAATCTAGAGATGGAACTAGAATTACAACAAATAAGAGATGGCTCAAGGGAGCGGTGAGAGTGTAGCCAAGAAATTGAAAAGCGATTTGGTTTCTCTTTGGTTAGAGGGTATGAAAGTCTTTCACACATAAGAAAGTGTGTTACAAGTGGATTGTGTTTTTAATGTAATTGAAAAGTCATAAAGTGTCCATGAATGTAAAAAAATCTTCTTTTTATGGTAGGCTTGTTTCTTGATTTTTCTGCTTAACTACTCCACTTTTTCTCCCTAATCTAATTAGTTGAAATAACATATTGAGACTAAACAAAGAATAAGCCAAACAAATGGACCAAAGCAAAGTAGCATATTAAGACTTTTAAAAAATGGGGAGTTTCTTCATCTTACATTGCTTCTTCTTTTTCTTCTTCTCATCTTCTTCAACGGAGCATTCGCAGCTGCAGGCAAGTTTTGGAGCAGAATAGAAATGGCTGAGATGAATGGCTACGGTAAGGGAAACACAAACTCTCCTCTGTAGTCATCACCGGTTCTCTTCTTTGCAACACTCTTGTTTCAGGTACTCTCTCTCTCTCTCTATGTATATATATGTGTGTGTGTGTGTGTCTGTGCGTATTATAAGTCTTTATGTTTTCGTGTTGATATGTTCTTAAAGGTGCCACTGTTGCCATCAAATGCCACACTGGTTTCAAAAAGACATCAAAATGGGTAAAAGCTGTTACTAATGACTTTGGGGAGTTTGTTATCCATCTTCCTTCTTCTTCACGCATACCACAGTCCATACTTGGAAAAGTCATGCTTCGTAAAACCAATATATATTCCAAAGCATTATGTAGATGCTACAAGTCTTTTTTCAAATCCAATATGAACAAAGGCATCAAGCTTGTCTGAGTTGTCTCGTCCAGAAATGGTTTTCGTGTCTACACACCCATGGAACAATCAGGTTATATACAGGACAGTTCAAGATCATCCCAAGCTCGCAGAGCCGACATGTAAACACATAAGATTTTATAAGAAACACAGATAACTTGTGAAACAATCATTGTCACATGACTAAGTTTGAGACTCTCTACATAAACCTATACATACCAAACTTTTTGTTATAATTATCTTGAGCGCACTTCCATACTTTTGGTACTACGTACAGTAACATGATCACATTTGCATATTATCAGATGAAAAGTTTTATAGTGCATCTACTTGCCAAACAGTGACAATGGAGATAATGTGCAAAGCAAATCAAATCCCTAATCATAGATGATGACTGATGAGATAAGGACGATATGGAAGTTATTCCAGTAAACTGAAAAAAAAATATCATTGAAGCAACATTTTTGGACAAATCTAGCGTAATGTAAATCATATATTCTTAGACTAATACATATATTTTTAAATAATACTAATTACAAATTTTCTACCTGAAAAGAGTAGAGAAAGAAGAGAAAAAGCGTTTACTAAATAAAAGAATCAAGACTAAAATTAAGATACTCTCTTATTAGTAATTTTAACATATTTTCTCCCAAATAATTAATAATGATACTTCATAAAAAATGGTTTTCTCTTATGAAAACAGTTTAAAAAAAAAACAAAAAGCCTCCGCTTCAAAGCCTCCTCTTTTATAGGAACTCTCCTTCTCTCTCATCTTCAATCTCCATTTCAAATCCACAAATCTCTGTTCTTCGTTTCCGAAGAACAAAGTTTCCTTGACTCGCAAGAAACCCTAATAGTAGTAATAATCAAAAGTCTTTTTTTTTTTTTAATAAAAAGTTTTGATCTTTGAGTCTCTGACAATGGGGAAGGAGAAGAAAACAGAGTCATACGACAATGGGAGCTACAACTACAAAATGTTCAAATGCTTCAACCGTAAATTCAAGATCAACGAAGTCCAGCCCACCGACGACGTCCGCGACGCCTTCTGCCAGTTCTCCGTCGGCGGAAGCGGCGGCGGCGACGGTGATTCCAGCGACGACGGCGTTATGGGGGCAGAGCAGCTCTGTTCTTTCCTCGACGACAACCAAGTCAATTCAGCAACCACCGTCGCGGAGGCTCAACGTTTAATCGACGAGGTCATACGACGGCGACACCACGTCACGCGGTTCACGCGTCACGGCCTCGACCTCGACGATTTCTTCAACTTCCTCTTCTACGACGATCTCAATCCTCCCATCACACCTCACGTAATGATTTTAAATTAATGTTCTTAAATATCGAAAACTTTTGTTCTTATTACAAGAAATGTTTTGTGTGTGTGGTAATCAAACAGGTGCATCAAGACATGTCGGCTCCATTGTCGCATTACTTTATATACACGGGACACAACTCGTATCTTACGGGGAATCAGCTAAGCAGCGATTGTAGCGAAGTCCCTGTGATCAAAGCTTTGCAAAGAGGAGTTCGTGTCATTGAGCTTGATCTTTGGCCTAACTCCACTGGAACAGACATCAATGTTCTTCACGGAAGGTAAAACATGTTTTTTTCTTTAAGATAACGTTTTCAGATCATAACGATTGAATATTTGTTTTCTTGGTTTAATTCAGAACGCTCACAACGCCTGTACCGCTGATAACATGCTTGAAATCGATAAGAGATCACGCCTTTTCTAGCTCGCCTTATCCGGTTATCATCACCTTAGAGGATCATCTTACTGCTGATCTTCAAGCCAAAGTGGCTGAGGTAACACAATATTATCTACTTTTGTGTCTAGATTGTTTTTGTTTTTAAATTGTTTTCACAAATCGTCTTATTTATGACCAGTATAAAACAAATTTCCTTCTTAAATTTAGAATATTATTCAGTTTAGTTTTGGCATTTCATGAGTTTTGTTTGGTTCTTTCTTTAGATGGCTACACAGATATTTGGACAAATGTTGTATTACCCTGAATCAGAAAGCTTAGAAGAGTTTCCTTCTCCTGCTTCATTGCTTCATCGGATAATCATCTCAACTAAACCACCTAAAGAGTATCTTGAATCAAGAAACCCTATTGGTAAACAAAAGGAGAATGGTAATGCATCTCCATCGTCAGAAGAGGAAACGCCTGGAACAGAGGAGATTCAGACACTAGAAAGTATATTGTTTTACCAAGATTGTGACAACAAAGTAAGAAAATGAACATAAAATCAGGCCTTTAAATTTTTTTGTTCTTTTGTAATTTACCTTTGAGTTTGGAATTAGAGTGATAGTGATCAAGAGGAAGAAGAAGCGAGTGAAGATCAGAAACCAGCATACAAAAGATTGATCACTATTCATGCTGGGAAACCAAAGGGAACGGTGAAGGAAGAGATGAAAGTTGTGGTTGATAAAGTGAGACGTTTGAGTTTAAGTGAGCAAGAACTTGACAGGACTTGTTCATCCAACAGTCAAGATGTTGTAAGGTAATACTAGTTTATATACTAACTAATACAATCCTTAAGACTTGGGGCTGCAACATGATCTCTATATATATGTTGTTTTATATATAGGTTTACACAGAAGAATTTGCTTAGGATATATCCTAAAGGGACAAGGTTTAACTCCTCAAACTACAAACCGCTTATTGGTTGGACTCATGGAGCACAAATGATTGCATTTAATATGCAGGTAACAAGCTATGATTTAGGTCTAAGGATACTTGACCTTTACGCCACCTTTTTGGCATTGGTTTAGGTCTGATCATATTATACATAGATGTGATAAATATTTGTATTACAAATAGTTCGTGATCAATTATAGGGATATGGGAGATCTTTGTGGTTAATGCACGGCATGTTTAGAGCCAATGGAGGTTGCGGGTATGTCAAGAAACCTAACTTCTTGATGAAGAAAGGGTTTCATGACGAAGTCTTTGACCCTAAGAAAAAACTTCATGTTAAAGAAACATTAAAGGCAAGCCAAAAACCTCAAAGGATGTTTTAAAACATGTTGAATGTCATAATGCCCTTATCAATTTGTCGCGGTTTCTGAATAGGTGAAAGTGTATATGGGAGATGGGTGGCGTCTAGACTTCAGCCACACTCATTTTGATACATATTCTCCTCCTGATTTCTATACTAAGGTAACAGTTACACCAATAGGATCTTTATAACATATTTCAAACTCCTCAAAAACCTTATCTGTGAGCTTCTGTAGGTGTTCATAGTGGGTGTACCAGCAGATAATGCAAAGAGGAAGACAAGAGTAATAGAAGACAATTGGTATCCAATTTGGGATGAGGAGTTCAGTTTCCCATTAACAGTTCCAGAGCTTGCATTGCTTAGGATCGAAGTCAGAGAGTATGATATGTCTGATAAGGACGATTTTGGTGGACAAACATGCTTACCTGTATCAGAATTAAGACCCGGGATTCGATCTGTGCCTTTGTATGATAAGAAGGGTGAGAAAATGAAGTCAGTACGGCTTCTGATGCGTTTCATCTTCGAATGATTTGGTTTTATAGAGATGGATGTGTTTGAGAGAGACTCAACACCAGTTTAACAGAAAGCTCTTGAGGTATTTTATAATGTAGCTTGGAGATCAAATGGATCTTTGCTCTGATATCTCCAATAGTGTTTCATACATATCGTATTGAAGAAAATTTAATTACATAGTCTACAATTTTTTTCAATATGTAAAATATAATGTAAGATGATCCATATTTGGATTGAATTCATTCATAACTGAGGTGTATAGAATTTTACAACAGTGTGATGGATATTCAGCTTATATTCTATTTGTCATCTTCTTTGTTAAATTATTTGTTTATCTTTCTAAAAACAAATCTACACATCTATCTATCTATATTGTTATTTGAAAAATCAATTTGTTTATTTGTCATGTTTTCCATAATTTTAGGTTTAGTCAATGTTTTTCATAAATATTTTTAATAATATTTATATATTTTAATAATAATCAATTTTGGAAACATGATAATAACAATATTTCATAACCAAATATTTTTAATAATATTTAATAATATTAATATTTTAGATAATAAACAATGTTAAAAAATAATTATCATCTACATAAATGTTTGATATTATTTTTAATAATATATAAAAAAACTTTTTGTCATGAAAGGACTATATATTTTGGATTTTGTTAATAGCTCATCAATAGAAAATACTATAGTTTATTACTTTTAATTCATTAGTGTTTAGTTAAAAAGAGTTACATTTTCTGACAATTGTAATACTCGATTACATGTCGTATGAAAAACATACAAAAAGACTTGCAAAAAAATAGATGAATATTTTAAAACATTAGAAATTCTGTAAACATTTTCAAAACATTGATAGATTTATTTATTTATATATTGAACATAATATAATCCTACCGTATATCCATAATTTTAGATAATTTCGTTTATTTATCATGATCTTATGATTTTGACTAAAGATCAGTAAACAATGATTTTAAATTTTCTAACCGACCGTCGAATGGGATGAGACTCACATTCGACGGTCAGGACTTTACAAAAACATTGATCAACATCTGTTCCTACTCTTGTGGAACTGAATCTATAAAACACATGTCCCAAGTAATGAAGAGTTTCGGGTGAGTTTTGTTGCTATCTCTCAAAGTAGCTGGCTACCAAATATGACATTCGATGGAAGGAAAAACTCCAACTGTATTCATTCATAACTCATAAAAGAAACATAGAGATAATGATCAAAATATACAGATTAATGAGATAGCAACCGATTTTCACATTACAGAATCGAAAGAAGACAAGATTTAATACAAAACAAACCTCATTTGGCATATATAAGCATTACAGTTTTGAGGAGTTCAAAAACGGATTTTGAATACTAACATATTATGTTAAACGGTAATACCCCATACCGCCAGTTTTTGCGATAACAGTTTTGAAATTCACTAGGTCGTTGGTGAACACAATATGCAAATACTTGAATCCATAGTGAACGTTGACAATTTTGGCTGAAAAAATAGAGAGATTTTGCATTGTAAATCCGCCATATATATACAAAAAGATATAGATGCTGTAAGCGATCAATCAACTTACATGCTCCCAAACCACTTCTATCTGAAGGAATCTTACAGATTCATCTGCCTTAATTTAATCAATCTTAAAATGTAAAATAAAGCGGCACAACGCAAACAAAACAAAGAAAAGGAAAACTATAAGCTTAGGAACAAATATAGTACTGGTGATGATCGAATGAGGTTTTTTCTTGCCAATAGATTCTCCATTTTGTATTTTTTTTCTTTAGCTTTGTTTAATTAGAGTCGACTAATGATAATGATTCTTAAAAAAAGCTAATATTGATGAGTAATTTCCGAAATTATATGGGATAATCGCAACAAAGGGTACACGTTTATCTTCTATATTAACTCTTATATCAAACATGTTTATCTTATATGAATAAAAGGTTTTAATCTAAACTAGATCTTGACCCGCCCGACCGGGCGGGTATTTATTTTATGTTTTTAGTTTTTTTTTTTAATATTAAATGATGTATCTGTAATATTTAAATATAAATTTAGATTGAAAATTAATTTTTGCAGTTATAATAAAAATTAAAATTAAAATTTTTATAAAATATTATGATATAAATTTTAAATTTCTTAATTAAATAATATAGAGGTGGATCATAATTGTTTCCAATTCAAAAATCTTATCATCCTTCAAAAACAAATAAAATAAATTTATAAATACACAAAATATATAAGCATATTTGGAATTATAATTTCTATAATTTTTTTTAAATAATGTTGCGCTGTTTTTGTTTATTTCTAGAGCTCGACCCGTGATCGTATAAATATTTTCTTTCACTTTTAATTTTTTCTTTGTACTAATGGTATACTATATATATATATTTGTAAATTAAAATGTATTACATAATTGTTAATATAACATTTTAAAACATAATGATTTTATTTATTACTCTAAAATAATTATATTTTGTGATTTAATCGTCTATTATATCATAATGTATTATATAAACAAATTTTATATTTATAACTTATTGGACTTATATTATGGAAGCATTATGCTAATACTATATGAATAAATTATTTTATATTTTATTTATATGTTATATAAATTTATTATGATGTGTGATTTTTTATTTTATTATTTATTCCTAATAAATATTTAAAATATTTAATATGTTAATGCGAAATATATTAGGAAATATATTTTGGTTAAGATTTTATTAAGGACATCTAGGATTTAAATTAGGAAAAAATATTAAATGCTTAAATCTATTATTTAAATTAGAAAAAGACAATCATACTTAAATATAGCTTTATTTAGTACTTCATTTAATAGGATCAGTGGCATGTAAGTGTAATTAACATTGAAAACTCAGGGGCATTTCCTAAGTGTATTTCTCTTTTAATAATAGAGATTAATCTAAACTAGATCTTGACCCGCCCGACCGGGCGGGTATTTATTTTATGTTTTTAGTTTTTTTTAATATTAAATGATGTATCTGTAATATTTAAATATAAATTTAGATTAAAAATTAATTTTTGCAGTTATAATAAAAATTAAAACTAAAATTTTTATAAAATATTATGATATAAATTTTAAATTTCTTAATTAAAATAATATAGAGGTGGATCATAATTGTTTCCAATTCAAAAATCTTATCATCCTTCAAAAACAAATAAAATAAATTTATAAATACACAAAATATATAAGCATATTTGGAATTATAATTTCTATAATTTTTTTTAAATAATGTTGCGCTGTTTTTGTTTATTTCTAGAGCTCGACCCGTGATCGTATAAATATTTTCTTTCACTTTTAATTTTTTCTTTGTACTAATGGTATACTATATATATATATATATATATATATAATATATATATTTGTAAATTAAAATGTATTACATAATTGTTAATATAACATTTTAAAACATAATGATTTTATTTATTACTCTAAAATAATTATATTTTGTGATTTAATCGTCTATTATATCATAACGTATTGTATAAACAAATTTTATATTTATAACTTATTGGACTTATATTATGGAAGCATTATGCTAATACTATATGAATAAATTATTTTATATTTTATTTATATGTTATATAAATTTATTATGATGTGTGATTTTTTATTTTATTATTTATTACTAATAAATATTTAAAATATTTAATATGTTAATGCGAAATATATTTTGGTTAAGATTTTATTAAGGACATCTAGGATTTAAATTAGGAAAATATATTAAATGCTTAAATCTATTATTTAAATTAGGAAAAGACAATCATACTTAAATATAACTTTATTTAGTACTTCATTTAATAGGATCAGTGGCATGTAAGTGTAATTAACATTAAAAACTCAGGGGCATTTCCTAAGTGTACTTCTCTTTTAATAATAGAGATTACGCTCTACTCTGACTATGTGGTGTGTGAGACAAAAACCTTTAATGGGTATGGGCCGAAACAAGCCCGACTTCTGATCCTACGGATCTGTGTCTTTTCTCCGACACATATCTTGTTTATAAGGCAGAGATTTGCAACAAAGTACTCTATATACTCACTAGTTGCAGACAAACTGTTCGTGAAATTCTTCAAAAAGGAACATCTGGTAATATAAACTTACCATTTAATGTTCTTACGATTATATTTCCTCCTTTGTTTCAGATTGTATCACTTGGGTTTGTTGTTACAGTTGGATATTTTTGTGTCCATTACATTACAGTGAGGTTTTTTGTTTTGTGTTATTAATTTGTAAGGATTTTTTTTCCCAACAGCCTCTGTCTACATACGGTTTAGGTAAGCCAAACTAGTAATACTGAATCGATATATAAATTATAGCTGAGTAAGAACTACGATCATAACGTGATAACTCATCCGTCTTTGAATTTGTTATTCTTTAAATATCCAGACTACCCTCTAAGGATTTAGATTAGGTTTTTTTTTCTAACCACAGATTAGGTTATTTATTTCTTATTAAATATCTTATGCATATAAACACAAACCAGGAAAAACAAAATAATAATAAAAAATTATAACTATTAATTAAGTAGTTATGAAAATAAACAATAGTTATGAAAATAATAATAGTTTTTTAGTAAAAAAATAAAATAAATAAAATTGTAAGATTACGAGATAATAGTTATGAATTGAGACATTCATAAGGAAAGGAAAAAACCCTAAAGGCATTGTCTCTTTTACAGAAACATATTATTCTCAGAGAGAGTGAGAGAGAGATGGTGACAGCAAACCTAGTGTCAGAAGAAGATGTGGCTGCGCTGACATTAGTAGAGTATAGCAAAGCTCCTAGAAAAATATTCAAGGAGGTAACCAGAAGTTTAACACCAGAAGAAGAGAAAGAAGCTGAGCATGAGGTTGTGTTGGCACTGATACAGCTAAGCCAAACTGATCCAATACAACGCAGCAAGAGGGTGAAAACTGATAAAAGTCAGCCTGAAGAGGTGAAAGTTGCTGATCAAGCTAAGAAGCTGAAGAAGAGGCAACCAATGAAGAAAGATGATTCTGAAGAAACCTTAACTCTTCTGCTAGACTGGAACAAAACTAAACCAGCAAAGCCTCCCTTTCTCGATGACTTGGTAGGGGACGTTTGCAGCGAACCAATAAGGAAGCAGTTGATGGGAAGCGACGTGAAGGAAGATCAACGCAGGCTCATGTTAGGGAAGGCGCAAGTGGAGAAGATGGTGCAGCAAGTTATGGGAAAGTCAAAAAAAGTTGGGACCAAAGGGCTTGAGGTTTCAGTATACGGACCAGACGGGAAGGTTGGCAAGATGAAGTTCAAGATGTGGGGTGTGAACACGCCTGTGTTAATGGGTATTGGATGGAAGGATTTTGTGAATGAATATGACCTCCGTAAGCATTGTGATTTTGTCACCATATGGATGTTTAGGCATAGAAACAGTGATGAGATATGCTTCGCTATTGACAAGACTAGGCATCATAGTATAACTAGACAGCTGAGAAAGAGGATCTCGGAAGCTGTCTTCAAGAATACAAAATAGGGGGTTTTTGGTTGTTTTATTGATTTGCTGTGTTTATGGGCTTGTGTATGTTCACTAAAGTAGTGTTTTAGGGGTTTTCGGTTGGGTTATTGGTTTGGTTGATTGAGAATAATCTTGTTGAACTAAACCCAAGTTGAGTTTTTTTGTTGTCGACAACCTTAGTTGAGTTTGATTCTTTTATTCTGTTGAAGTTGTATCTGAGCAAAATTAATAAAATTTCACAGTCCAACATTATAAATTTATGAGCATGAATTGGTAGAGTTTAAGCTATAGAATCAATTTAATTATATATTTATCCTTTTTATTCCAAATTTGTAACAGTGTTAAAAATAGCATGAATTGAAATGTTTTCATTCATAACTAGAGAAACAAGAGATGGTAAACAACAAAATAAATGAGGGACAGCAAAAAAGCTTTACACATTGCATAACCAAATGAGTTAAAACAGAAAAATCCATAGAGCTTTCTTCACACTTGTGATTCAAGCCAAGATTGAGATTCAATAAAATTACTAACACTTGCATCATGTTGCATGCGGAACTAAACCTGAGAGAAACATGTTATACAACTTGGGCAATCAAATTTTAGATAATTTCATGATCCATGTGTTAAAAATCTGATAGTTTTAGATTCTTTGTGATTTGGCCATGTGGTCGATATATAAAACATAAAACAGACATGCTTGACAAGTCCAGTAGGTGATAAAGAATTGATCATCGATAGACCAGATCAGATTTTGACATTGATTTTTCATTCTAAAACATAACAAAATAATTGATGCAGCGCATCCTCGTCTTCGTGGGATTTGGTTTTATCAGTTTCTTTTATTCTAGATAATTATTACTTAGAGATAGGTTAGGATCTTAGATCTTATTAGCTTGTATATAGATACAAGTCTCGTTGTTGTAAAAACCACGTTAATATTGAATCATAAATCAGAACTTTTGAAGTTCTCATCTCCCTTGTTTTCGGTTATTCGATTGAATCAATGAAATACGAGAAGCAAGTCGACGTTCGGGTATTCTCAGACGAACCTCAACTTGAAGCTTGACGCTGCACCAATAATATAGGCAAAGCTAAATTACGTCGGTTCAAGAACTTTTTTGGTCCAATCAAAACACTTTACATTGCTACGAGCTATGAGCCTTGTGATGATGATGATGATGATGTCCACCAAGACCTTGGTATGCCTTGCTTTTCAAACCAGTCAGGCATATGATATCTGTCGTAAATAGCAGATCGTACATCTTCTTCTTCGAAAAGTTGATTAAGAAGTGGAAGAATAATATCTAGTAGCTATCAACATGTTTTTGGTTACATAGTGACATACATCTCATTAGATTTCAAAGGGATGACATAATAGTTACTCAATATTATCAAGGAATCGGACTTTATCTACCTGAGTATCGTTTGGCTGCTCTGCAGAAAAGGGAACACATGGAGTCCCGTTTAGATGTTGTAATAGAAAACTGTTGTCTACTATAACTGTCTTACACTACACATATTCTTTGATGCGCATAGTAGATCCTTCACATGATCTCGATATTGCCTAAAGCACAAGCGGTCTCCCATAATCTGCACAGGTAAGGTACATATAAACTCTTGAGTGAGAAACAGAGAATTATAACACTGTGAAGAGTAGTTTCAAGACCAGCTGTGAAAAGAATAAGATGTGCAAAGTGGCTGAGTTGCTCTAAGAACTTGTGCAACCCTGAACGCTCAAACACTGTAACGTAATTGATTTTAGGCTCTCCGTTGCATTCCTTCAGAGAAGAGAAGTGAGATTATTTGAAACAAGAACCAGTTGACTTTTAAAGAAGTAAGAAGCATTTGTTGTGTAGTGAAAAAAAAACCTTGGTTGATGAAATGCACTCTAGCTCAAACCATTTTCAATCCAGCTTCAGTAGCTTGTGTACGTAGATTAGCAGGTAGACTAAACGTAGCGTATGCACTTACACTTACTAATGTCTCATCCAAGTCGAGAACTACCTGTAAAATCCATGTTCAGATCTCAGAAAATAGCTACTTTCTTGATTGTCCTCATTGACTTCCTATAGTCTACATAATAATATTGGTAGTGTGTCAGTGAAGAATCGAAGCCACCACTTAAAAGGTTCCTAAGTCTGTTAATTAGTATTAGTTATAAACTAACTAGCTACAAGACGCAGACGCATCTAGATAGATAGAGACATGGAATATACAATATTATCATATGCTTAATAGAATCTATATAGCCTACAAAACAGTTTTTTTTAATTATCTCCCATATACCGCCGTTAAATTTCATTTAATTGGTTTGAAAAGATGTCGACAAAACAATTTAGAGGATGTTAAGACAGAACTGGTAGAAAAATCGAGCCAGTTGACAAAAAACATTCCACAGTTGACGCGACGGGTAAGCCGGACCGGTTTAACTAAGTTCCGCCACGACTCAATCCAGAGAGAGAGACCGAGTCAAAGCAAAGATCGCTCGAATGGAACCGTAAGAAAAAAAAAGAAAGTTTTATTTTATTTATATTTAATTAGCAATTGGGAGCCAATCATAATGGAAGTGGAAGACACACGCCGAGACGTGAGAGTATGAGCGATATGTAGTAAGAGACAGATTTGAAAGAAAAGAAAGCACTTCGCTCAGTTCCTTTGGGGTCCCTCTGTTTTAAACGAAAACCTGAACCCGATTTATTTTGGTTTGGTTTGATTTTAGAATCGGTTTGGCTTGTATGCAAGGTTTAAAAACTATTTAATACATAAGTAAGTTTAATTATCGTTGTTAAAAAAGTAGGTTTAAAATTTAATCAATTTAAAATATTTAAAACAATTTTTTTTTTGCCGCAAGTAAGTAAGTAATAATGTCAATTTTTTCGAAAATATATATTTGAGAGTCATATTATTTAGATTTTTAGCTATTTTATAAGGTCATAAATAAAAACAATATTATTTTCTCCATTTTAACAAAATGTTGGTTTAAGATTTTGTTTTAAAAAATGTCGTTTAGAAGGATACTCTCTCTTTGTTTTATAATAAGTATTATTTTAATATTTTTTGTTACACAAAAAGTGTCACTTTACATTTTCAATATAATTTATATTCATTTTCAGCCAAAAATTAATTGTAAATTACATTAATTTTATTAAAAACAAATTTTGTTTCAATTACTATTGGTCAGAGAAGTGTAATTAATAACAAGTTACATATATTTTCGTCTTCTTTAATTTATTTGAAAAATGTCAAAATAATACTTATTTAGAAACCGAATATATATTAACTTTTCTTTAGACATATTTCACGTTATTTGAATAGACGGACGTAGATTTTGCTATTGGTTCAGATGTATTCTCGTTTACAAACTTTTGATTTTGATTTTGGTGATTAACTATTGGTTTAATAGAACACCCATGTCCATAACACCAGTGGCTAAGCTAGTTGATCAAAGGTTTATGACTCAGGCCCATACGATATGGCCCTTATTTCTCTTGTTCGTCTTTAAGCTACAAGATTTTCTTTTCTGCAACTAGCTACAAGATTGGTTGATAGATTCATGTGAATTCCACAATATGGACAGAGCACGAATCGGATATCCAGGTTTTTGAAAGTATTTATGATTTGTTTTGTATGTTACAGATATCTAATTTTTTATTTATTTTATTTCAGTAAAATACGAATATCTAGGAAATAAAGAGATATTTGCTAATGATATCTACAAATACTTACGGATATTTCATCAGTTTTAATTATTATAAATAATCTTAAAATTTTGATACAATTTTATTTTGTAAAATATTTGTTTGCACGATATATAAAATAAAAATTGAATGAAGTGGTGAATTTACATATTTTGTAAAAAAATTAACAATTATAATAATACAAAACTTTTATAAAAGTATTACAAAAAAAAGAAGAGAAAAAAATTATAATTATCATAATTTTTTTCTCTTCTTTTTTTTGTAATACTTTTATGTAAGTAATAATATGAATATAATTTTTCAAATCATATGTTAGAATAATAATTATATAATTTTATACATTTAAATCTTTAGATATAATCAAGATATATATGTATTTATGTATTGCCAGATCAGAATAGCTATTTTTTTTTCTTTGTTTCGAAAGTTTACGGATATCCAAAATTTTTGGATCGAATCAAAACAAATAACAAATCGAATCAATCAAAACCACTGACCACTAAACAATAAAACAGTCATTTGCCCCCATTTTCTTTTCATTTTGTATTTTTACCGTCATAATACAAATATTTAAGTAGTCGTTGTCAACTCACTTTGGGACGCCACTCATGGAACAAACTATTTAAGTATGTGTGTTATTTTAGTGTCACGGAGAAGAAATAAATCCATCCACAATATGTGTGTTATTTTAGTCCAAAGTTTTTTTTTCTTTTGAACTTATTTTAGTCCAAAGTTTTTTTTTGTAAATTTTTTCTTTTTTTTAGTCCAAAGTTCTGCTTGTCAAATGTTTTAGTTACAAACAAAACATTCTCTCTTAAGAGTCTCCCCATCATGAAGCAGAAAGAAAGTGACATATAACTGACGGGATAATCAATTGAAATCTTGAGGCCAGTCGCTTTACAATTACCTTGTAAACCGTGTGTTAAGCATTAAGCAAGATATAAGGCGTCTGAAGTGCTGATGTGTTAATAACCTTGTGATTTCACAAATAGATAGCCTTCCGCTGCTTTTCATGAACTAGAAAATTCTTCAACCGCTAAAATAACCTTTTAACCAACAATATTCCAACAACTCGTGAATACATCAGCTATTTGGACCACGCGTTTTGTTGTGGTGTAGGGAAAGTGAAGCTTCTTTGATTTAATGTGGTGGTATAGGAGTAGCTAAGGAGTGAGATATCTTCTATCTTACACAAATTCTAGGTTTATTGAAAGTTAATTTCAACGCAGATACTTTAGACTATGAACAGTTTCTAATCACACGTTTCGTTTTATTTCATATAAAAACCATATATATATATATATATATATATAGGTAAATGCACTTATTTAACATTTTTCACACACATTCAAAAGTGATGAAAATATACGTGAGTTGTTATTAATTACACATTTTCGACTAATAGTATTTGAGATAATTAAAATATTTAAAAATTAATGTAGTTTGTAATTAATTTTCAGGTAAAAGTAAATATAATTTGCATTGTAACTATAAAATGACATTTTTTATGTAACAATGGAAAAATGTTAAAATGATACTTATTATGAAACAGATGGTTTAATATTTAAACAAGCGTTGAATTACCGTAAATGTTAGGCACATTTTACCAAATATGAACATACACAGAAGAAAAAAAAAAGAGAACATAAGAGCATCATTAACGCGGATGCTTAACGCGGGTGCTTAGTGTTTTTAGGTTAAAAAGAAAAAGAAAATTATGTAATTAAACAAACAACGACGCTTAATTAAGACTCACAAGCAACAGAGCTTATGCACACGTGTCACACATTCATCATCCTCTATCTTTCACGATCGAATCATCTTCTCTGGTGACTCCTCGGCGACTCCGACTCCATCTGGTGATCTCTCCGTTGCAGTAAACTTTGGCCACCACCGGATTGGTAACCGCCGGTTTCTTTCCTCCTCTCGCGCCAATAGCTGCCGCCGTAATTGGCTATTCAGAATCCCCTACACAAAAAATTTAGTGATTTGAGGAGAGGAGAGGAGTGTTATAGACGAAGAAGAAAAAGCTTTTACCTTTCTAGTTACCAGAGAAGGAGCGCATGGGTTGATCTGGAGAAACGAGTTCGGGAGAGAAACCGCCATTGAAACTTTTATATCCCTTCCTCGTATTGTTTTTGAGTAGAACTTAGTTTCTGGGTAAATATCTCTACTAGTTGTGTTTAGTTTTTGTGATTTTGCTTCACTTTGATGTCTGACTGAATCTATTCTTTGTTGTGATTCATCTGTGTTCTTGCAGGGATCTTTTAAGGAGGAGACAAGATGAGATTAGTTTGTTTTTTTGGTTTAACGTTTTGGTTTTGGACACACATAGATGCTCTGTTCATTACTTTCTTTTAAGGAGGAGACAAGATGAGATTAGTATGTGAATGTCTCGTTGTTTCATGTTTGTAATTTGACTCTCTCTGGCTTTGAATACAAGTACTTTGATCATAATGATATGTTCAGTAGATTTGATTGTTTTGGATTTTGTTTAATAGAACACTTTGATGTAATCATATGTAAGTTTAAAGTTATGCTGTTTGTGTATCTGGTCTCACTTAATGCATTTCAGGCTAAAAAGAGGAAGCTCGGATTGGTTGTAGATGAGGATGAGGATACTAAGACAGAAGAAGGATATGGAGAGGGGCAGAGTGGGGATGACTTAACAAGACTTGTCAATGTTTGAGGTGAGTGTTATTGTGCTATTGATTTAGATATCTTCTCCTGTCTCCACACGTTTATGTAATTGTTAATTGTTATGGTGATGCAAGCTGGTCCCAACAAGCACCTCGTGTTGGTTCAAATGGGAATGGTGATCATAGCATGATCGATCTTAACTCCAACCCTCAGAGAGTACACGAGCCTGGATCAACTTACCAAGTATGTATTGTTTTAGTTTTTTTTCTTTTAAGAATCCCAAAATAAAAACCTCCCGTTGGAGCACAAAAATGTTCAGGGTGCTTAGCGTTGGATCTTAAATCACTTTTACAACTTAAAATTATTAAAAAAAGAATAAGCACTCCTATTTGGGGTTTTGGGTTAATGATGCTCTAAGTGTACTATAAATGGGAAAAGTAAAAGATGCCAAGTGGAGGTGGTGGAGCATGAGAGATACATATGGTTTGTTCTTTAGGACCCGTGATTCTAGGGTCCCCGTGATTGTATGTTAACAGTCTTGATTCTGTAGTGGGTTTGGCCTTTGTTATTGGTGTGTCTTGTCCCGTCTCTCTCCATCTGTCTCCCTCTCAGATTAAGAAAAACGTGCGATTCACCAATCCTCTCCCACCCAAATAAGTAGTGGTCCGCTCTACTATATACATGTAACTCGTTATGTTAAATTTTCTCTCTAGATAATAGTCTATGTAACCACTAATTTCGCCAATATCCTAGTATAAGATTCTCTTCGGGTCAAACTGACTGAATGAATTTAAGTCATGCCGATTTAGGATCAATCAGATTTCTTTCGATGGATCAGATCGATTTAAATTCAGCTGGTCACCGTGTGCTCAGTTAAGTTTGATACTATCTTAAGTGTCCTAGGTAAAATCTTAACACATCCTAAACTTCATCATCCAACAAAAAAACAAAAGCAATATTTGGTAGTTTTTATTGTGGTTTCAAAACAACGAGATTTGATCATTATGCATATTTAAAATAATTGTTCGGGATCTTGCACAATTAAAAAATAATACTATAGAGTTCAGATTCGAGATTCTTTGGTCCTGTTGCTCAAAAAAAAAAGATTCTTTGGTCCTAGATTTAGGTCATCCGTATACAAAACTTAGAGATAAATTGTTCATATCTCTTTCTTTTATGTGCTTCATTGTTTTATTTGCGTATGGCCGGGATCTGAGAATTTGAGGATTGAAATATTTCTTAAAGAATTTTTGTAAATTTTTTTTTCAAAATTTAGAAACCATATCTACGTTAAAAACTTCAAAAATTTTAGATGCTAAGACCAAAGTTTCACTTGACTATATCTAGATCTGGCCTTGGATAACATCAATGTCTAGACGTTGTATAGTTGTAACTTGTTTTATAGTTGCAATTTTTTTTTGAACGGCGACTTATAGTTGTAGTTTTATTGTGAACAAATAACTTCGAATCAAAATATGGAGCAGCCGTCAAAGTAAGAGTGAAGTCCCGTCGTTATACTTTAAACAAGAGACAAACATATCTTGCTCCTTCATATTTGATTCATATTTCTCATCTCTTTGTAGAGAGCTTAGTTTTGTAAATTGGATACTACAGACCTACAAATACTATTAATTTCTTCAGATTCTATAATTACAACAAAATTACAAATTAAGATATAATGGCAACTTCATCATTTCCATAATCTAATGTTATCTCGCAATGTCCCCCACCCTCCCTAATGGATTGACTGACCCTTCAAATCGCAACTTTTCAAAATGTCACTCTTTCGTCTCTTTTGTTTTGTTCATCTTTTTGATTTGTCCTTTTATAGGTGTTACAATTATGTTGTCGGCTGATTACAATAGTATTCTTGGTTATCAATCAAGGTTTTGATTGTCAACCAGTTTTAAAATGACTAACAATACAATACCACTGGTAGCTCATCTGAAATTTACCAAAATCAAGACACTCATCACTAGTTAACTACAATTTGAACAATAACTCAAAGTCCTTGTAGGTAGACCGGAGGAGATCCATATTGATAGATCAACCCATGAAGGTAATCATAGAGTAATTTCACAGTTTTATCATGTTCGTTAACTTTCTTTCTTTTTTCAGATAGATATTGATGCAGTATACATGGTAATAATATATATAAGGTTTGACGTGATTGGCTTTTACAAGAAAAAATGTGTCAATTAAAGTTTGATATACCAACTAAAGATGGAGGTCACAACACGGTTGAAGATGTAACACATAACAAAAGGAGTTGTTGAATCAGACTCAATTGGTGATAGGGGTCCACTCTTCATTTATTTGATCTTTTCCACTAAACTTCTCATATTGATTAAATTTTCACCATTCTCTTCATATATGCTATTTCGACTAGTCATGCTAGCCTTTCACTGTCGGTTAAACGATGATTTTAAAGAGATACGCTTGGACTTGGAACATTAGATTCGACGACATTATAGTCGAGTCATAGTCAACTCTTACTTGATGTTACACTCTAGGGCCAACGGAGTGATGATATTAATGTTACTATTATTAAAATGAGCTAATTATGATGCCTATAAAATCGATTGGATGATAATACCATATAACAAATTCAATAGAACATAAAACACAACAGATCTGTGACAGATTTTGAATGCATGGAAAATCTAATGCTATCCCTCAGCTAAGCTATGAAAAGCAACATAAAACACACTATTTTATCATGTATATATAATGAAAAGACCATTACTTAAAATACTTAGAACATAATTTTATTTTCAGTTTCATGCTTGCACATAGTGCTTGAAGTTTATCTTCAACTAAAGTATATGTTAATTATGTAACGCCGATTTGATATTCTGAATTAGATCTCTTTTATTTTAGAGCAATGATTTTTTTGTTGTAAACATTTTTTTAGGTTTTTTCCGTCTGAAATGGAATTGATCACTAACAGCCAAACAAAGAGTTGAAGACCATAAAAAAAAAATACTACTCGCAGCTGTATTTCAATGAAGGTTATACATTATAATTAGGTTTTAGTTTTTTTTAATGAATAGTATGGTTTCGGTAAATTCGTCTCTGACCAATGAAATTTCAAATTTCAAGTTTAGTTTAGGGTTCTGTATAGTAAGTAAAAAGAATTCAAATAGTTAGAGTTTTCAATTATTACTTCATGTGTATTATATTCAATTTGAAAAAGATACAGCTTCATGTTTAGCCAAAAACATTTATATTTAATTTGTTCAAATAAGTTTTGTTTTATCAGAGTCATATTCTACTAGTGTATGGGTGGAAAACGTGAAATAGTGGGATACTGGTTCCCTAAAGAAGAAACCTCGCTTTTATTGAAAAATATATCATGTGACACATTCATTGATATGTAAAAAGCTGTCCTATGTTAACCTATATGATTGTGAAAATAGAATCTTTGTTTTACTTTCAGTGGTAATGTATAAATCTATATTAACAGTGCATCAAATATGAATGTACTGGCCAAATGTAGTTTTCTTATATGATTTTATAACTCTCTCTTTTTTTGGTTAATTATAATTACGGCTTGAGCAACATCTTCAACATGAGCTAATCATTAAACCAGAGCGGTAATTTGATTAAAGACTTGGGCAGCGAGATCGTTGAAATATCATGAACCAGATTGTGGTGTAGGAATTGACAAAGATAATTTATATTTATTTCCATATCATAAATAAAACTAGTTTATTTGAAACAATGTTTGGTAATAACCATGATTTGTGGCCTATTGGTGTGGCCTATTGATGATTAATTTGAAAACAAAAGTCCAATACGGTGAAGTTACCAGAGTTCGAGTCACAATTATTAGAGAATTAACATTTTAGCATTATCAAGAACGAAAGACCGACATGTGGCAACACGTGACTAGCGTAGACCACTTTTTCGGGTCGGAATACCCATATATAATTAAAAAAAAATAAAGTTTAGTTATTTAATTTTATACTCTTGATAACTCAATTATGGTTTGACAATTCCTAAAGCTTAGCTAAAAAACACGGCAGACTAATGCATTTACGTGTAACTTGTTTTTTTCTACCAAGAGCGAGAAAGATTATACTTACTAATCTTTGTACTGTAATAAGTTTGAAAATAATGACTCTATAAATGTGAATTATGTGAGTGACTTGACTATTCAAAAATACAAAAATGTACCAACAAAGAAAAAAGATAAATATTCCAATCAGTGGTAGATCTTTGAAGGAAATATTCTCATTCGCACCAATATTCGATGGGAAAAAAAGTTAAGCTAAAATATTCTTTCAATTATTTTTGATGATCTTTAATATCAGTACTCAGAACAAAAATGTATGTCAAAATATAATCTTGAGAAGATAGGTAGTTGTCGAAATCCCAGAGGCAATTGACTTAAGCGAGTGAAGAGATGACACCTAGCCCATCTACATCTATCTATGTGGTTGGTTCAAAAAAGAGAGGTCATGTTACTCTTTTTCTATGTGATTTTACCAAAAAGATGCTGTAAATTTTTGGTATACGCGAGCGATTTATCTACTCTTAACATAGAATAATGTTACTTTTTACAAACGGTTAGATTACTTAATATATTCTTAACGCACAAAAACAAAAGTGGCTCGGCCATTCAACTACAACTAATTAAAGTTAAACCTTTTATTTCATAAACATGTTCATGCAAAGATTAATCAGATCATATCTTATCCAAGGAATAGCAGAAACATATACTTTTTCTATTTAATAATAAGTGTCATTCTAATATTTTTTTTAATAATTTTAATATAAATTATATTTATTTTCAGCCGAAAATTAATTACAAATAGTACTAATTTAATAAATAATTTTATTTATCTCAAATATTATTGGTCATAGAGGTATAATAATAAATTACATATATTTCCGTCATTTTCTTAATCTTTGTGAAAAATGTCAAAATAACATTTATTTAGAAATAGAGAGAGTATGATATAACATAAGGAGAATGAAAGACATACATATGGATTTGCACATTTTTATGATCTAAACATTGTGGAGAACATAATGTTATATAATTTTTACTAAAATTTAAAAAAAAGTAGAGAAATTTTACCCAAAGAAAAAGGGATAGAGAAAGCGATGAAAGGTGAAGTATATGGTGGAAAATGGGTACCTGCTTCTGATTTGTCTCTTTCAAACTTTATGATGCAAAGCGACCCTTCTTTACTGCTTTTATTGCAATCGTTTGTATCACTTTCTTTTCTTATTAATTTCATAAAGTTTTATGATCGCATCCCTTGTTTTTATTTTGCCCTGACAGGACCGACACCGATCTTTCACACATCTTTCGGTAATAAATGTTATTGGATTCCTTTTTCATGTTACATCTTTGTATTTTATATTTTCCCGCTGACACAATACAATGATACCGCTGACACAATACAACAATAAAAGTAGAATGACTTCATGAAGAATATATGGACGAGCCAGATATTTTTTTTTTTTGTCAAACAACGAGCCAGATGTTCGCTTCCTCAAGATTAAAAGAACTTCTACTGCCGCTGACTTTAATGAACTCAGATTAAACTACTTCTACAGTTTAGTTTAGTGTTTGATTTTGTAAACCTAAACACACTAATTGTTAATTGAAGTAAGAATATATTAGTTTATATCTGTTTGGTTAAATAGAGTAACAACCAATAGATGTCAATACAAAAATCCAATAAAAATTTGAAGCTAGCATTTTTTTTTTCTTATTTGTTTTGCAAAGCTAAATCATAAACTAAAAATTAGAAGGTTAAAAACAAATTTTAAAATTCGTCTGACTCAGTCACATCGTATGGATTATGAGTATACATTTTTTTAACACGGATTATGATGAGATATTTATCGTGTATTTTGTAGATATTTAATATGTGGTATGGAAAAAAATAATAATAAACAAAATAGAAAAAATATTATTTGACTTGTTTTTTTCAAAAAAAAAAAATATTATTTGACTTGAACAATAAATAAATAAAGAATGATCTAAAAGACAAGCAACAAGAATCTGAGTATCTACCACCAGTCACCACCTGTTTCTGTTTGATTCCAAACTCTCACTTTCCCTACCCCCTCGTGTCTGGGTCCCACTTTTGTACTCCTATCTACGGGTCCCACCTGTGTGTTCCACTCAAACCCAACAGTGGTATCCTCTCTTCTTCTCCTTCCATAAATTAGTTTATTTCCCCCACTAACATTTTCTTATTACAATTCCAAAAAATATTCAAATAGTAAAAAACAAATCGCATTTAATTTCCGTTTTCCAAAAAATTTATATTTTGTTATTTATATATGATCGCCGGCGATGCCAACGGCGGTGAACGTAGCGAAGCAATGCTTAACAACGGAATCATCCTACGCGCTAGAAGAAGCCGTGAACGTGGCGCGTCGACGAGGACACTCTCAAACGACGTCGCTTCACGCCGTCTCCGCTTTACTCTCTCTACCAACCTCCGTCTTACGCGACGCGTGCGCTCGTGTTCGAAACTCAGCTTACTCTCCTCGTCTCCAGTTCAAAGCTCTAGATCTCTGCCTCAGCGTTTCCTTAGACCGGATCCAATCGGGTCATCAACAGCCGGGGTCCGATGACCCGCCCGTCTCGAACGCTCTCATGGCTGCCATAAAACGGTCTCAAGCTCACCAGCGTCGTCTCCCTGAGAGTTTCAGACTGTACCAAGAGATGTCTCAGAGTAACCAGAACCCGAGCTCGCTCTCTTGCGTGAAGGTGGAGCTTCGTCAGCTGATTCTCTCGATCTTGGATGATCCGGTTGTGAGTCGGGTTTTCGGTGAAGCGGGTTTTCAGAGCTCCGAGTTAAAGCTCTCTATTATCCGACCAATCCCTCACCTCTTCCGTTATTCATCTCCTCGTGGTCAGCAACAACAGCCTCTGTTCCTTTGTAACGTAACCGGAAATCATACCGAACCGGAATTGAACCCGGTTCGATGGGGTTTCACTATTCCAAACCGGAAACTAACCGGAGATTCTTCTGATCACGGGAGGATCAGTGAAGTTTTTACGAGGGAAAAAGGGAGGAATCCGCTGCTTGTGGGTGTATCGGCTTACGGTGTACTAACCGATTTCTTAAACTCGCTCGAAAACCGAAGAGACTGTTTAACTGCGGTTAACATCGGTTCAGAACTATCCGACCAAATAAAAGTCAAGTTCGATAAAACGTTCATCGACGTTAGGTTTCGCGATCTAGGGAAAGTGGCGGAGCAAGGCTCAGGACCTGGTTTGGTCTTGAACTACGGGGACTTGAGGGTATTCACCGACGGCGAAGGAAACGTGTCGGCGGCGGCGAGTTACATCGTGAGCCGTGTTTCGGAGTTGTTGCGGAGATGCGGGAGGAGAGTGTGGTTGATCGGAGCGACGGGGAGCAACGACGTTTATGAGAAGATGGTGAGGAAGTTTCCGAACGTGGAGAAAGATTGGGACCTGCAGTTACTCACCATCACCACTACTCTTAGGTCTTGCTCGCCTCACCACAAATCCAGGTCATTTTGTTATTCCTCTTTCGCGCGCGTTTCAGATCGCTTCTTTTGATGACTTCAAAACGCGTCGTTAATGACAGTTTTGAAGATCTATCGCTTGTTTAACTTTTTCTTTTTAACACGAGTATTATTAGTAAAACAAAACTAATGGAGTTCGAAAACATGTAAATTACTTTATCAAAAAAAAAATGCTAATAGTCAAATCCAAAACAGTTTAATCTGGTATATGACTTACTAATAACCTATTGTTAATATTCTTGACTAATATGTTTACCAACAATAATATTTTGTGACATTGACTATTTAAGAAAACAACGTGTAAACCCTATTGTTTAACTTAGTGCAAAAGCAACCGTTTTGATGTTCTATAATTTACATAATATTTGTTGAGAAAGAAAACATTAAAAAAACATTTTATTTTTAGAAAATAATAATCATATTCTAGTTAGGTTTTTCTTTGTTTCTTTCTGTGTGTTTAATTATTGGCTGCATTTACAATTTCAAAATGATGTTTAATAGAAGCATTTAACGTTTTATTTATTTATTTAATCACAAACACAATGGTTTAGCATGTAAATATAAACATAAGTCATTTGAATGTAGAAACAGAGCACTGATGTACATTTGACTTATATTTTTTTTTCACCAACTTACTTTATGAGTGTATTTGAATTTTATATGTAACATACCATTTTCATCGATGATTTTGACGTGTTATAATTAAATACAGTTTGATGGGATCGTTTGTTCCATTCGGTGGATTTTCTCAACTCCTTGTGACCTGAAACTACCCTTCTCCGGTTTTAACAAGGAAATCACCGGACCGGTTTCTTCCATATCCGACCAGACCCAATCTACCTTGCCACCTTGGTTGCAGATGACCACAATAACCGATTTACACCAAAAATCTGATCCCAAGGTCCGTCTACTTTTCTCTTCTCCTACTTTTCATATCTCCCACACCCGTCAAAGTATGTTTCTTGCTCTACAAGCGTCCTCCGTTGAGAACGTAATTTCACTATGTTATGTTAATTTCCACGTGTATTTTACATTCCCTCAGTGCAGACCAAAGAAGTGTTGGACTCAGTTTGTGGAAATAAGTCGACGAGCAGTGCTTCTGCATCAACCGGTTCAGCTAAATCAGTCATGACTGATCTGAATCTGAGGATGTGTCAGGTCACCACAAGATTTGGTCGATCAGCGTCCTCCTCTTGTTTGGATAATCCAAGGGATCTCAACGCAGAGAGCTTCAAGATCATATACCAAAGATTAACCAATAGGGTTTCAGGGCAAGATGAGGCTGCTAGGGTTATCAGCTGCGCATTGTCACAACCGCCTAAGACTAGCACCAGAAGAGATGTTTGGCTCAATTTGGTTGGGCCAGATACCGTAGGCAAGAGGAGAATGTCTCTTGTACTTGCTGAGATTGTGTATCAAAGTGAACACAGATTCATGCCCGTTGATCTTGGTGTTGCGGATCATGGAGTGAGCGGTTGTGATGATGTGATGCGGCGGAGAGGAAAGACAATGGTGGATCATATCTTTGAAGTGATGTGTAGGAACCCTTTCTGCGTAGTGTTCCTTGAGAACATTGACAAGGCTGATGAGAAGCTGCAGGTAAGCTTGTCTAAGGCTATTGAAACTGGAAAGTTCATGGATTCGCATGGAAGAGAAGTTGGTATAGGTAACACAACGTTTGTTATGACCTCATCTTCAGTAGAAGATTCTGGAACAGTAGCCACTTATTCTGAAGAGCAACTCTTGAGAGTAAAAGGCAGGCAAGTGGAGATACGGATTGAAACTGTGTCCTGTCAGAGCTCAGAGAAAAAGAGGAAGCTAGGTTTGGGAGAAACTGTGGAGACGGGTAAAAGGTTGAACAGAACAACTAATGGAGTTCTTGATCTGAACCTTCCGGCGCAAGAAACCGAAGCCCATACTGAAGATAACTCAAAGCTGTGGTTAGTGAATTTAAAGAAACACGACAGTCTCATTGAGGTTCCTTTTAAGCCTTTTGACTTCGAAGGATTAGCAGAGAGAATCAAAAAGATATTAAAAGAAACATTTGCAAAGTGTGTGAGGTCAGATTGTTTGCTGGAGATTGACCCTAAGATCATGGAACGATTACTAGCGGCTGTTTACTTCTCGGACAATAGAATAAATATTATCAAAGAGTTGATGGAGAAAGTAATGGCTCAAGTGTTCTTGCATGTTAAAGAAAGGTATGAAATCACTTCTGGTTGTGTGGTAAAACTGGTTGGTCGAGACCTTGACGTTTTGGGTGAGGATGAAATGGACTTGTTCCTTGTAAAATCTCAGTAGGTTAAAGTGGTTAGCTGTGAAATTTATTTTGGGAAGTGTATAAGATATGGTAGAGTTTAGTTATAGGTTTTGTTGTCCTTTTGTGTTGCTATACTAGTATAATGTGTGTTATGATGATATCATATATAGTTGTGAGAGTGGGTCGTGTCCTTGTTTGTATGTATAAGTTTTCCTGTAAATTAAGAGATGTTTGCTTATATATATTTTAAATAAATATTGTAACCGAAGGGGTCAGCCTTCCAAGTACCTAAATCAATGTCATAAATATTGTACACCATTGGGTGACTGATCTAATTTGCTGATGAGTTTGGGAAATATTTTGGAGGCATAACAAAAGAAATCATATCGGTATAATAAAGTTTACTATGAGTTGACTTGACCATATATATACATGTAAAGAATTAGTAAAGAACCAAGTTTTGACAAGAAAAAGCATATCAAAGTCTTTTTTCCAAGTTGTTCTCTTCAAAGTTTATTTTATTTTATTTTTTGATAAAATTCTAAATTTATTGATCATCAGTAAAAATAATATTTATATACAAACTAATTTAGAAAACTAAAGTAAAAAATCTCCAAATAGAAGACCTAACTCCTTCCAGTACGTGTGCTGAACCATCGTTGAAACAAGCCGATAAGATGTGGCTTCTCGTGTAGAGAGTATCTTTTGTCGTATGGTTTTGTCAATAACCTTCAAAGTTTCTTACTTATAGCATTTATAGTATAAACAGTCATACAGATGAAACTTATAACAGTGGATCTGGTCAGACAAAAAATAGTTGAATGTCTTTTAAATTAAAAATATTTTGTCCAGATATAATTAAAAACTACTGTAATTGCACCTCAACTAATTTCCAAGTTTTGTAACCAACATACAACTTTGGGAACATATATTTAACTGGAGCACCTGAATTTAGTGGATGGGTTAGGTTAATTCTCTTTGAGATTTTTATTCTTTTCCGTAATCAAACAAAGTGATTGATTTAGCTTGGAAATGTATTAAGTATAACTAGGGCTGGGCATTCGGGTACCCATTCGGGTTTCGGTTCAATCCATTCGGGTTTCGGATTTTCGGGGTCAAAGATTTCAGCCCCATTCGGATATTTCTAAATTTCGGTCCGGGTTCGGTTCGGATCTTTGCGGGCTCGGTTCGGGTTCGGATAACCCATTTAAAATGTTTTTAAATTTTCAAATTCATTATATACTTTAAATTTTCAAAATCTATAAGAAAGATAATATATTACATATAAATTAATACCTTATTTAATATATAAATTAGTTTTCTTTAAATATTTGGATAAAAATCAATAGATATTTAACTATTTTGGTGTTTTCAGTATACTTTAGCTATTTTAAATATTTTATTTTTGACTATTTGCATATATTTTCCGAGTATTTTGGAAAACTTAAAGGTATCTTATATATTTTTAATATTTAAATATACATTATATATAAAAATAATGTATATATTTAAGTATATAAATTTATTTCGGATACATTCGGGTACCCAAAATATTTCGGTTCGGATCGGGTTCGGTTTCGGTTCTTTAAATACCGAAATTTTGAACCCGTTCGGATATTTAATCAATTTCGGTTCGGGTTCGGTGCTACTTTTTCGGATCGGGTTCGTTCGGTTTTTCGGGTTCGGATTTTTTGCCCAGCCCTAAGTATAACATACAAAATCAAGACTTGTTTAGGAAAACAAAACAGGTACATGAACTACAATTTAGCCCAATAAAAAGATGTTATCCAAAGGTCCCGTTATCTAAGAACATCTCCAACCTATGCTATATATTGCCTCTACACTCTATAATAGAGTAAAATCTAATCCAACCCATCTCTATTTCTTTTCTTAAAATAGAGATTTGCTATTTTTACCTCTATATTTAGGAGAAAAAGAGCATTCCTCTATAATAGAAGTATACTTTTTTATTTGCAAAATGGTCTTTTAACTTTTTGTGATTATAATTTAAAATACATGTTTATAGATAATATAATTCTTTTTACATATAATAACACATTTTTAGTTTACATAATAATTTTTAAACTTTCACAATTATAAATAATCATAAATAAAAATACTATTAATTTATTCAAAATTGAAAAAATTAACAAATGAGATTTAACGTTTTATTTAACTGAAACTAAACTAAAATTAACTATTAAAAAATTTACATATCTTTAGCATATTAATAAAAATCTTTAAATTCAACATAAATATTAATCAATATTTATTTCTCACTTCGAAATGCATTAACAAATTATTTATGTGAAAATATAGTATTATGGTTAGGTAATGTCTACTTTATTTTATTTTATTATACATGATAGCTTTTTGTAATAATTTTTTTAGTTTAAATAATATTGTAATTTTATGAAAATTAAAAAATTTACATGATTGGATGAATTTTCTACATTTATAAATAAAAGGTCTTAGGTGTAAGATAATAAAAAACCTTTTAAGAATATTCCTTTTTAGAGTAAGAATTAGAGAAATAGATTGGAGAAGAACACATCTCTATGATAAAGTTCCTCTATTATAGAGAAAAAAAATAAGGAAATACATTGGAGATGGTCTCTAATTAGCTAAAAGAATTAATACTTCCGGATGAGACTTTTGTTAAAAAAAGTTGAATGGGTGTTGTTTATTCCCCTCAAGAAACTTGCTTTTGCTCATTATAAAAAAAACACATTTTGAAAAAATCAATGAGTTTGATCAAAAAAAAAGAAAAAAATCAATGAGATAGGAGAGGAATAATATAATAGTAATATTTATGCAAAAGACTAAACAAATATGAAAACAGTCAGCAAAACAGCGAAACAGCGACATCCTTACCTTTTAAAAGTTGCCCAGTTTTGACTTTTGACCTAAACCATTTCCATGATGACGAGTAGAAGAAACAAAAACATAATACAAATAAAGGAGACTAAGAAGGTAGACGAAAGAAGAGGGCAACGTCCTCTCTTCTTCTTCTTCTTCGCAACGAAGCTTTCTTATAAAAGGAGCCTTTACATCTCTCCCTATTAATCCTTCTTCTTTAGAAACACAAACCACTTCTTCTACTTCTTCTTTAACCCTGCAAAGTTATATCTTCTTCTCACAGAAGAGATGTGCGGCTCCGAGAGAACCTCTGCTCTTCAAGAACCGTGAGGGCCAAGTTAGAAGAAGGTGTTGACGCCACCATTTATCTTCTTGAATCCGCAGCCTGCGACGATCTTCAATCGTTCAAGAGACAAACCGAAGAGAACTCGGTAGATATCAATGAACCGGGCTTGTGGTACTGCAAACGGGTCGGGTCCAAGAAGATTGGTTTCCAAGAAAGAACACCTCTCATGGTTGCTGCTATGTACGGAAGCATCCAAGTTCTAAGTTACATAATCTCCACAGGAAGAAGAGATCCGACGTGAACAGAGTTTCAAGCGACGAGGAGAAACTCACTGCTCTTCACTGTGCTGTTTCTGGCTGTTCTGTCTCTGTCGTCCAAGTCATCAAGATCTTGCTTGATGCCTCTGCTTCACCTAACTGCCTTGACGCTAAGGGGAATAAACCGGTTGACCTATTGGTTCGTGCTTCTCGGTTTATACCTAACCAAACTAGAAAAGCGGTTGAGATTTTGTGAACCGGAATTAGTTTAGAAGAGGAGGAAGTGGTGAAGAGTGTTGTGACTAAGTATCCAGCCGATGCATCCCTTCCCGATATCAACGAAGGTGTTTACGTGACCGACGAGTTTAGGATGTTTAGCTTCAAGGTCAAGCCATGTTCTAGGGCTTACTCTCACGACTGGACCGAGTGTCCTTTTGTTCACCCTGGTGAGAACGCCAGGAGGAGAGATCGAGGAAGTATCCTTACACTTGTGTCCCTTGTCCTGAGTTTCGTAAAGGGTCTTGTCCTAAAGGAGATTCTTGCGAGTACGCGCACGGTGTTTTCGAGTCTTGGCTTCACCCTGCTCAGTATAGGACACGGCTGCGCAAGGAAGGTTTGTTTCTTTGCTCATAGGAGGGAAGAGTTGAGAGCTGTTAACGCTTCAACTGGATCAGCAATGGTTTCACAGCCAATGGGTGATAATGGTGTTACTTTGTCTCCAAGAAACGATTGTTTATGGCAGAACAGAGTTAATAGTCTTACACCACCACCGTTGCAGCTTAGCGGTAGTAGATTGAAGTCTAGTTTGAGTGCTAGAGATAAGGATATTAAGATGGAGCTAAGGCTTCGTGGTTCTTATGATTCTTCTTCTTCTGTGATGCAACATCAATCTCCAAGCAGGAACCACGGGTTCGAGTCTTCAGCAGCTATGGCAGCTGCGGTGATGAACGCGAGATCCTCAGCGTTTGCTAGACGCAGTTTGAGTTTCAAGCCAGCTCCGGTAGCTACTTCGAATGTTGTCTCGGAGTGGGGATCACCAAATGGGAAGCTTGAGTGGGGAATGCAAAGGGAGGAGCTGAACAAGATGAGGAGAAGCGCCTCCTTTGGCATTCATGGAAACAACAACAATGTGTCGCGTCCTGTTAGAGACTACAGTGATGAGCCAGATGTGTCATGGGTGAACTCTTTGGTGAAAGACAGTGCGCCAGAGAGAGCCTTTGGGTTGAATGAGCGGGTAGGGAACACGTTTAAGCTGCCGTTGTGGGCAGAGCAAATGTACATAGACCATGAGAAGCAGCAGATTGTGGCATAAGAAGTAGAAAGACTGAGGGGGGTGTATTGAATTGTTGATTTTAGAGTGTTTTGGTTTTGTTTTAAAATCCCCTGTTATTCAACTAATGATTTCTATTTTTTTTCTCAAATCTTGTGTTATTGAATATAACATTTATCTAAAATCATCACAAATCACTTACAATTTACTGTTATTCAATTAACAATTTACAAAAACTAAATCAAATCTACTGTTATTGAAAGACAAACTATTCTGAAACAAAAAATCTAACAAAAGGATTTGAAGCAACGAAATCTATGATTTTTAGTCAAAACTAGTGTAATACAAATCACACCTCTATACCTGTTATTTGACAAAACCCAGAAGCAATATAAAAATTTGGCCAAAGAAATCGATGATCCATATTTCAAGTGCTACGACTCCACCACAATCTCTCACAAACCAATGTCTACACCACAAAATTTCTCTCTATACCTCTATGTTGACCTGAACTTCGACAACGTCTCCGCACTTTTGCTTTCTCGCAAGCACGACAGTGACGATGAAGCTTCTGCTACCTTCGTCGATTCCTTATCATGGTTCTCGAAACACGTTGCTTCAACTCTCAAAAGCTTTAGGAAGTATTCTGTGAGAGTACTGCTCCAAATATGCAAGCTAAAGTAGTAGATCGAATATGTGTTTTGATTGAACAGAGAAGAAGGACTTCTCGAAGAACACGTTGCTTTAACTTTCAAAAGCTTTATGGGCTGTTCTTTCAAAAAAAAAATATGATAAGCTTCTTTTTGTTTACGTTTTTTTTTTATTAGGATTAGATAGGTATATTATGTGTATATCTATGTGTATAAGATCAGTAACATGGGGGTGGGGAGAGGCTTGCAAAACTGAGGATAGGATACGTGCATCAATCACTCTTTTATTTATCAAAGTGAGTATTCTTTTCAGTTTACTTTTGTTTCAGACTAGTTTCATTATTTTGTGTACTTGTCATGAATCTGAATGATGTTTGTCTATGAGTTTGAGTCTTTCCCGGTTAATTTAGAACTTGACAATTCACTATTTGTTATAAAGACTATAGATTAGTTAGTTAAGTTTTTTTTTTTTAATCTCTATGGTGTTATATGACTAGTTGCCTTCTAAAAAATGTGAGATCCTAAAGACATAAAAGGTAAATGTCAATACTATTCATGGTTTGAACATGTGCACAAGTTGTTATTGATGTTACTAGTGGAAGCCATCAATCAAGGTTTTTGTGATGCCAATGGTAAAATTCAACAAATTGATGGTGGAATCCAGAATACTAACAATTCTACAACAACAACTTGGATCTACAAAAACCTATGGCCACTATAAAATAGGATGAAGATCTTGAAGTTTAGTACCAAAGCTTTGCAGTTTTTATTGTTGCAGATCTGGTTTTGGGTGGAACTCTGAAACGAAAAGAAAAACAGAGCAGATGACGAAGTATTGAATGTGTATCCATATGTGAATGTGATTCTGAAGAGATAAAGACGATAACAAAACACTGCAACTGGACAGAATGCAGTGGACTGAGTGATTCTAACAGGCCTATCAATTTGAAGAAAGCGAGAAGACAAATGATAATGACTTTGTCGGTGTGATAGATGATGCAGAAAGAATAATATACGAGCAACCATTTGAATATCACGTTCTTAAATAATTGAACAAATAGATTAGTAATATCAAATGATCTAAAAGCACTCTGAAATTTAAGATAAAATTCACCCAAAATCTTTTTTTATTTTTGTAAATCTCACCCATATAAATGAGATTTTAGTTCACATCTCTTCAAACTCCAGTTTTTCTCAAATCCAATCAAACTATTAAAATCCTCAATTCAATACACCCCGTGAGACTTCATTGCTTTTTCTTATGGGCCTTGTGAGGGATTAAACTCACACCTAGATTTTAGATCAGGTTTTATGTTTAGGAAAGGTTAGGGAAAGATTATCGCGGGCTGAATCCCGTAAGAACTTGATGAATGAACTTCGATTTGTATTGATTA
>NC_079513.1:14707999-14783845 GCF_000801105.2 Raphanus sativus | reverse complement strand
TCTGACGGTCTTTGGGATAAAGTAAGCATAACTAGTAATGTCTCAAAATTGATTCCTTTTGTAGTCTATGGGTTTGTATGTTGACCCGGATTTCCTGCTGATTGTATAGGTAAACGAATCAGGAGGCGGTTGATGTGGTTCGACCGTACTGTTTTAGGCATGGAGAATCCAAAGACACTTCTTGCTTGCAAGAAACTAGCGGAGCTATCGTGTAAGAGAGGGGTCCCTGATGATATTAGTCTAATCATAATTCAGTTACAACAGTTTGTGCTATGATTCATTAAACATCTAGTATTAAGCTAAACTTGATAAAATCATTAGGTCTTAAGTTATTGACAGTTTTGTTCGGTATTTACATGTAAATACAAGTTCAGGCATTAGTAACAATTTTTTTAGTCTTGGGTTAAAAGATCTAAGTGTCTTTAGATTGCTATATGTTTCCTATATATATTTCGGTTGGATTGAATGTATATTAAACTAATTAGTGGAAATAACATATTCATGATGAAAAGTGAACCATATAACCATTTTGATTCTTGCCAATCTAAAACGAGTTAATCAAATCCATTCGATGAATTCATTTTAGTGTCCTATTGAATAGTTACGTGACACAAACGAGAGGATCAAATGATATTTCACAAAAAGAGATGTCCTATTTATATTCTTATACAAGAAAAAAGATCTAACCATTATACTTCACGTCTTGACAAAAAAAAGAACCATTATACTTCATGTCTTTCATCTCAAAACCCTAGCCGTCAAGAGATAAAAAAAAGATTTTTTAATAGTTAAGTCGATGGCAAGAGGCTTCAATAGCTCTGTCATCGGTTTTGTTTGATTCGTTCTACTTCTCTTTCTTTGATCTGATTTACTTCTGGTTGTTTAGTTTATTCGATTGCCAATTTATTTTAAATCTGGCAAATTTTTTTTATTGTTCTTTTGTATGTTTCTTCCAATAGAATTGGAAAAACAAAGTTTCGGTTCAATTGAACCGTTTAGAAAAAGTAATTGACAGATCTACTGGCGGATGGTGGCTACGGGTCTTACCGGCTTCAATCGTTGATGGTTTCTCATGTGATGGTGATGGAGTTTTTGCTGCAAATTATGGTTACTTCAAAAGCAGTATCAAATTCTATGGAACGGTAATCTCTTTGACTCTATTATCAGCAATAGAGCAATATAAAGAGTTGTCTTATCTCAGTGGCTCCTACTGGAGTATTAAAAGGAAGTGACAATCGTTCTCAATTCAGTCTGAAGCGTGGTGTTTTGGATCAATACGAAGATAGTCTCCCTTGAGATTCAGCTATTCCAAAAGCAAATATGAAGTTTTTTATGTGAAAATCTTTAGTCATCCATATGCAAGATATGTGTTATTTTACTTTGGATCCCTACTGATGTATCCCTTTTCTACTTTTGTTTTGATAGTTCTCATTGTTTAGAACAATTTCCTTAAAAACTTAATAATAAAATCCAGCGTTAAAAAAAAATACTTCATGTCTTTCAAAAGAGTCATTTAAGTTTTTTTCCACTCTTATAAATAAATCATTGGAAATTTTTATTTTATCTTTTGTTCACATACTAAATAAATTTCTCTTTATAAAGAGAAAACATGATTTTTTTATTTTGAATTGAAAATAAAAATCAATAAACAATAAAGAGAAAACAATAAAGAGAAACAAGATTTTTTATTTTGAATTGAAAATATAAAACGACAATCTTATAAAACAAAAATAAAATCATAAAACTCTTTGCAAATAGGATGAAATATATGTTAGATAAACAGTAATTATCTAGTATTTATCAACTTGTAACAAACAATGATATCGGTGCATTGTCACTGTTAATCTACTTATATTTCGGGCCAAAGATTTGTACGAAGATACGTAAATGAAACCTCCACGTTTGAGTAACAAAACAAAACAGAAACTAAAATTTTATAAAATCCCAAGTCCAATAAGCCCTACTAAAAGCTGTTTGATAATAAAACCTATTTTGTTATCAGTTGGTAAATTAACATGGCCGACAAGAGCAGAGATGGAGATGGCGTAGACTCCATCAGCTCTCTGCCTGATGAGATCCTCCAACACATCCTCTCTTCTCTTGAAACCGCAACTGCCATCAAGACTTCCACCTTGTCCAAACGATGGAGGCATGTATGGTCTGGTACACCTTCTCTCTACCTCATTTGGACCAGGCATAAGTTTAAGGTTCATTCGATAAACAAACCCTAGCTCGCTACACGGCTAGCAAGATGACGAGTTTTCATCTCTATGTCGGTGAAGACATCGAGTCTCCTGACATTAACAGGTGGATAGAGTTCGCCATGTCCAAGAATGTGGAGTATATGTTGCTGTATATACATTCCTATAAGAATAATATTCCTGATTGCTTGTACTCCAATTCCTCTATCAAACAACTCACACTTTCGTTATACTATTCTTACATGGTTCCCATATGCTCAGTTTCCTGGACATCTCTGAAGAAGCTGTCACTTTTTTATTGCAATTTTTCTGACGAATGCTGGCTAAGATTTTATCTGGTTGTCCGATTCTCGAAAGCTTAAGTTTGGACTTTTTCCGTGGGCTAAAAGTTATTGATCTCAGCAATCTCCATGTCTGAGAACATTGGAAGCAAGCATTACAGATTCGGGAACGCAGATTGTAGCACCACATATCCGTTTTCTCAGATTGACAGACTACACGTTGTCATGTACGTTAGCTGATGTCACTTCTTTAACCGAGGCTAAACTAGAGATTGGCGTAACGACAGTCGAAAAAGTGACGGATGGGTTTCCTCAAGTCATTATGCAAATTGTAGAGAAGTTGCAGAATGTAGAGAAACTTACATTTGGGCCTAACCTTCTCAAGGTAGACGATCATGCATTTTCTCTATAACTTTTTTTTTTTGGTCAAAGCATTTTCTCTATAACTATGTTGCATAATCACCAACTTTCACTCATATAGAGTCATTTATTTGACTTCTTAGCATATTTATTAGTTTTCGTTAGGTTTTTGATTTTCAATAAGGTCTATGATATTTTCACACTCTCTTTTTTTTTGCTAAACGATATTTTCACACTCTCTCTGAACCGCTCTAGGTGTTTAAAAAAACAAAAGGATTATTCTTCCTTTGATATACATTGTTTTGGTATTTACTATATATATATATATATATATATATATATATATATTTATGTGTGTGTGCTCTTTGTGTTAAAGATATTATCTGTTGCCGAGCTCCGCCATCTTCCTTTTCCAAGCTTCAATGTCCAAGATTTGACGCTTGTGTCAACGATCTCTCAAGATGTAATTCCTGGCTTAGTAAGGTTGCTACAAACTCATCTCAGTTGAAGAAGCTAACAGTGCAACCAAAGCTCGTTAGTGGCACCCTACTGGTATATTTTCCATAAGCATCTCTTATTATTCTTGTATTTCTATTTGCGAGTTTGAAAAAAATCCCGGAACCATATCCTTTCACTAGAATCTGAGATATTGGGAATATATATATATATATATATTTGGGTGTAAGTGTTAAATATTGGGAATATGTTTGCACAGGCACAACTGAGAATATTTTTCTGTTAACAGGGGAAGTTTCTTGACGACTTGTTGGATGTGCATGGCTTGATAAATTCGGATCAACGCTGGAGTTTGGAAGCGAGGGTCTTTCCGAAAATTTTGACTTGGGATGTTGAGCTAAAGCATGTGGTTTCATTCATAAAACTTATGCTTAAAACAACAAAGACATTAGAGAAGATGGTCTTAAGGTTGGGACATTATCTTCAAGAAAGACAAGTTGAAGAGTTGCTTGAGATGGTTCCAATGTTTTTACCAAAACAACAATGTCTCCATTGTGGTTATCTCAAACAAGTTGAATAAGATGGTTTTGGTACCAACAGTCTATCAAGTCCACTCTAGACGATCAGCGATTGTAGGATGGCAAAAACCTTGCCCCTCCTTTGTTAAATGCAATATTGGTTCATCTTGGCTAAACGCCAATCAAAACTGTGGAGTGGCGTGGATGGTGCGTGATCACATGGGACAACCTCTGGTTCATGGACGTCGATCATACTCCAAGGTTGCATCTACTTTGGAGGCAGACTTTCTAAGCTTTCGATGGGCTATAGAATGTTTGGCAACTATTCATTTTGATACAGTTGTCTTTGAATCGCCATCTTATATTGCAGGGAAGGCAATCTTGCATCCAGAGTCCTTTCCTCAGTACGGATCTCTTCTCAACTCCATACGAAGACAGCTGCAAAGCTTCACGCTCTGGAGCATTGCTTTCGTTCATAAGGAAGGTAATCTCTGTGTGGATGCAATTGCTCTCGGTGTTACCCGTTATCATCGTTATCAGTCCTACATAGCGCATGCTGGACCGTCGTGGCTTAACCAATTGATCCAAGCAGAAGCAACTGCAGCCACTAACCCCGACTAAGACCCGATGATGCCTTTGCAATGCAGGCTCCGTAAGTTTCTTTTTTCTCTGTTTCTTGTTTGCGTTTAGGGCCTTTTGGTGCCTTGTATTATTATCTCTCTCATAACTGTTTCGAGATTGAGATATTTTTTTCACCTTAATGAAGTTTACAAAGTGTTAAAAGAATGAGAAGTTTCCATATTCATTCATTTGATAGTTCTAGATCTCACCTTCGTATATTATTTAATAACTCTACTTAGACATAGTGTTATATCATTTTGTATATTGTGTTAAATCGTTGGCACTACAAATTGGGATAAAAAAAAATATCCGTGAATTTTGTTAGAAACTGTTAACAATTTTGATTTAGCCTACAAAATCGGGATATCTCTAATTCTATGATCAAATAAAATACAAAAATAGCAAAACATAAATATTAAAATTTTAAAAAGGAATATTTGACTAATTTATTTATATTAACTTACTATTTTAATTAGACATGTGATTTTATATATAGAATATTTCTTTTGATTTTGTTATTATTTAATTATATTGAGTTGCATATACTTTCAAGTTATACCATATTTTTCTGGTTCTAAATATGTTAGTTTGATTAATTTTGCTGGTTGTATTTATCTTCGTTTATTTTATTATGTTTTAAAATATATTTTAGTGAAATTATGCAATGATTTGATATCTGTTGTTTTGAGAAATAAACAGAAAATACTAATAATTTAAACGTGATAAATTAAAAGTTACATTAAATGAATACAAAAATATTTTTTGAAAGCTCATCGACATATAAAAACTTTAAGAAAAACTCAATAATAATTGGTTTTGTACTTTATTTTTTATTTATATATACATTTTAAGTCACTTCATTATTTATATGCATAAAAATAGAATAATATTATAGATAAAATGTTGCTATATTAGTTAGACCTTTAATTTTGAGTATAAAATATTAGACTGGTTCAATTACATTGTGATATAGTATTGTGTTACATCTGTTTACCTGAATTGAATCACAATTATTTTTGATTCTATTTGGAATATAATCAGGTTATTTCTTACAGTGCATTTATTTTGGTTATGCAAAACAGATAAATAAATTTATTGTTGTAACTATGTATAGTAGTTTACTAGTTATAGACACTTTTAGATTATTAAGAATGTTGGTTTATGTTAGTTAATTAATTTATTTATATAAATATATCGATACAAAATATCAAGCTTATTGCTAAATATATTGATAAAACATATCTTCATACTTTGAATATCTATTATGATATTTTTCAAAATAGAAGATTATTTATTTAAAATATCAAGCTTATTTGGTGGATTTTCCTTTTTCTATGAAATCAATTCATATAAAAGACATATCATTTTTTAAATTTATAAATATTTCTTTTTTATATATATTGATTATGAAACCAGAATAGATAAAAGAAGCTAAACTAAAACCTAAGTGACAAAAATATCAAAAAGGAGTATATATTATGTTTAAAAGGGTTATTATTTTAACAAATATAAAGCTTATTTTAGTTTCCTTTTGTTAAATCAAAATTTATATAGAATATCTCCACGTTTTTATTTTATAAAAATTTCTTTATATATATATATATATATATATGTGTGTGTGTGTGTGTGTGTGTGTGTGTGTGTGGGTGTGTGTGATTTGGAAACCAATATGAAAAAGAAAAGTTAGAACTGAAAATCTAACTGACAATGTATCAAAAAGGAAAACAAAAGTTATAATAATTATATTAAATATTATATTTGAATTTTCTAAAGATAGTTTTGTAATTAGAATTAGAAATGAGAGTACAGCACATAGGAAACTGATTTTTTTAAATAATATTATAGCAATAAATTTTTCTTGTTCAATGTGTGCAGTGCAGCTACTTACGTTGTCTTTTGAAGTTTGAACTCATGTTCTTTTCAATGAATATTAACCAAGATTTAGAAAGAAAAAAAAGGGTTAAAGGGCTAGAAAAACCATGCATGGCCCGACAAACCCGTTGCTCTTTTTTTTTTTTTTTTTTTTTTTTTTAAACCCGTTGCTCTTACTATGTCTTTCTCGCTTAACCGCAGATCGCTCTGCAAACCGAATTTAAACCAGCATAAATTAGGGTTAAGTCGCCCGGTGCCGTCAAGCTGACCACAACTTCTATATTTGTATTAGTTTGCAACTCATTTATCATGTGTTGTGGACAATATATAACATATATACACATAATATATGTGACTGTGAATGACACTAAGATTCTGTAACAGATTAAATCAATGCACAAAGAGACCATTCAAAGAGAGAAGAGAGGAAAAGGTCAATTATATATCGACTTTTATTAGTTTTTGCTACTCATTTATCATGTGTAGACAATGTATAACAGATATGTCAATTTGAAGGACACTAAGATAAAATCAGTGAACGAAAATACCATTCAAAAGAGAGAAGAGAGGAGAGTGTCAACAAAGGTGGGCTTATAGGAAGCCACAACATCTTCGCATAATTGACCTGATTGCCCTATCATCCCTATAGGATCGGATCCTTTCAAAGTTTACGGTCGCATGAAGCAAGAAATCAAGAATTCGATACTTTAATTAATGATGCGGAGTTCGAAACTCAGGGTAAGGATCTTGGCCTTTGCTTCCTGGGATCACATGAAGAAAATTTTGCTCAAATTATTTGTTTCCATTTTCTGTTTGTTACAAGAAGTATTGTTATAGTAGTGCGCATTTTACTATTTATCCCATTTTTATAGTGATGCGCCCATTTTTTCTAAAACATGACACTAGTTACCTGTAATGTAAATATATTGCATGTACTTGAAAAAACTTACTACAAAAACGAATGTCAATGTGTATAAATAAAATAAGAAATGAAGTAACTCAACCATGAGCCTAAATTTTTAACAAAGAAAAAAAAACCATGAGCCTAAATAAAAGAGAAAGAAGACAAGTCTTCTGAGTGTTTCAAAAAAAAAAGAAGAAGACAAGTCTTCATTGTCGGTAGTTGCGAGTTGATCTTTATAGAAAGGCCACAACGATGGGAAATATACGACGGGGGAAAATCAAAAAGAAACTAACAAAGCATTCGAGTACGTGATATGATTATCAAAGTGACAAAAGATTGCAAGATGAAATTATTTGCATTGAAAAGATGCCAATTATGCGAACACTTCGTAATAAAATCACTATCATATAAAAAAAAATTACTATCATATAGGACTATATATACGAGTATAATTAGGTATATCGACATATCTTTTTTTTTTTTTTTGTAAACCAGGCTTTCATAGAACTAAAATAAAAGATACAAATCCATTGGGTAGTGTTTTTGGGCAAGGCCCAGTTTTTTAAGATAGAGGCAGAATTGGAATCTCAAATAGAACTAATTTGTTGCTGAAGAAGCCCAGTAGTGACCCAGTTGGAGAGTTGAAACGGTGGTTGGTGAGTAGTTGAGATGATGACCAAAGTTATGACGCTCAGAGAGAGGACGATCGCTAACTCGAATCTGGCTGCACATCGATCCATGCTTGATACATCCTTGAAGAGAGAGTTGGATTTGATCCCTTGAAGCTCTGGATCTTGTTTCTCAGCTGATGATCTATGAGAGAGAAGAGAACATCAACTGATCGGAAGTTCTGTGCATGCAACTGGGCGTTTCGCTCATTCCACAACCAATAGAGCGTGGCTTGCCAAGACAGGAGAGCTAGAAGTCTCGCCGCCCTACTTCCACCAAAAGATTCCATCCTAGAAGAGATTTGGGCCCAAGTTCTTAGGGGAGCGATCCGCAAGCGAGAAGACACCAGGCGCCAGAGATCGAAGCTGAAGCTACAGTCAAAATAGATATGATCGCGAGTTTCTGGTTGGCTGTTACAGAGCAGACAGAGAGGATCAACTTGAAGCCCCAAGCCTAGAAGTCTGTCCCTTGTGGGGCAACGGTTCTGCATAACTAACCAAGAGTGAAACGCGTGACGAGGAATGTGATGCGAGCACCAAATCGCCTTTGTCCAGCTCTGATCCTCTATGCTTCCTTTCAGGTAAGTGTAGACATCTCCCGTCCTAAACATTTTATCTAATCTGCCTTGAATTTCCCATTCATAGTAGTCTTGTGCGGTGGTGAACTCAATCGTTGTGATGTAGGTGTAGAGAGCTATCATGTCTTCCGATCTTGCTGGAGGCAAACGCCAGTTCCCATTCCTACAAAGCGACGCAACAGTAGCGTTTTGAGGAATACCTAGTCGTGAAGAGGATGAGGATTGGAGGACCAGAGATGCTTCCATGGGGAGCCAGTTATGGTGCCAGAAAAGCGCGGAGCAACCATTCTCAAGACGTAGCTTTATCAGTGGGAACACTACCGGCCGCAGCTTGATCAGTTTGTTTACAAGCCAGGAGAATGATTGTCTAGGCTTTATCGTCCAGTAGTTATGGATAGATCCTTTGAGGATAACTTCTTTGAACCAAGCTGCCCATACCGAGTCTTCACGAAAGAACAAGAGCCAAATCATCCTCAGGCAGCAAGCCTTGTTCCAGGTAACTAGATCTTTGATCCCTAATCCCCCTTGAGCAGTAGTTAAAGTGACAGTTCCCCACGCAACTCTAGTAGCATGGTGGCCGTCTAGACTCCCCTTCCATAAGAAAAGGTTACACATTGAGTTGATTTTATTTATGCAGGCTTTGGGGAGAATAAAGGCCGAGCACCAGAAGGTATTAATCCCTGCTATAACCGTCTTAATGAGTAAGAGTCTTCCTGAGAACGATAATGTTTTGACCGACCATGAAGAGAGCCTGTTTTTGATCTGTTGCAGCAGGGGCTGACAGTTTTGGAGGGAGAGCTTGCGGGAGTTTAGCGGAACACCAAGGTAGCGGAAGGGAAGCGAGCCCAAGTTCATACCCGTTGAAGCCTGGATTTCGTTTGTATCAGCTTCACTCAGACCAGAGGCAAAGAAGCTTGTTTTCTGAAAACTCACTGCTAGGCCAGACCTGAGCTCAAAGTCTCGGAGCACTTGAAGTACGTTCTGCACAGAGTTTAGGGAGCCGTCAATGAATATGAGGAGGTCGTCTGCAAAGGAGAGATGAGTGAGCTTCATAGCCTCGCATTTAGCATGGTACTTGATTCTGTTCTCCTCTGCTGCCTTATTCAGCATTTGCGAAAGGCAGTTCATGGCGATAACGAAGAGGTAAGGTGAGAGGGGGTCCCCTTGCCTAAGTCCTCTCTTTCCTTTGAAATATCCACTGACAGTACCGTTATATCCGATCATAAAACTGGTGGTGCAAATGCAGGCTTTCAAACGCGCAATGAACTGAGGAGGAACGTGCAAGCTCTTTAGGCAGGAGAGAAGGAAGTCCCAGGAAAGGGTATCAAATGCTTTGGCAATGTCCACTTTGATGGTAATTCGCTTCCTGCCTTTATTTTTATGATATCCATTGATCAGTTCACTCGCCAAGATGGTGTTTTCAGTTAAGAGTCTATCTTTGATGAAAGCAGTTTGACATGGCAGGATTAACGCAGGGAGGATAGGCTTCAGACGGGAGACAAGGATTCGAGACACTGCTTTGTAGACCGTGTTGAGACAGGAAATTGGTCGGAAGTCTGTGATTTTTGTGGCTCCGGCGAACTTCGGTACGAGGGAGAGTATTGTTGAGTTTGTTGTTGATGGAAGGAAGCCGGTTTGGAAGAATTTCTGGATGGAGATGACCACTTCTTCCCCAAGTATCTCCCATGATGCCTTAAAGAACCCCGAGGTGAGGCCGTCAGGCCCTGGGGCTTTATTAGGATTCATCTTGAAGAATTGACGCTTTATTTCAGCTGCTGAAGGGATTAGTAACATTTGCTGAGATTGCAGGTCTGAGACTCGGAAGGAAGTAAGCTGTTGAAACCAGGATTGTTGCGAGAAGATCACCGGAGCAGTGGAGTTGAGGGGGCCTAACACCGACTGAAAGTGTGAGATGGCATGTTGGCTCATCACCAGGGGGTCTGTTATGAGGGAGCCATCCGCTAGAGAGAACCGACGTATGGCGTTGTAGCTCGCCCTGACCTGGCAGATTCTGTGAAAGTAAGTAGTGTTGAGGTCCCCTTCCCGAAGCCAATTTATTCTTGATTTCTGCCTGAAGTAACACTCTTCTATTTGTTTCAGGAACATCCATTTCTGATTCAAATCTCTCTCTTCTTGGAAGGTCTGCGGGTTTGGTGAATTTAGAGCCTGTACCTGCACACTTTGCAACAAACAGTAAGTTTCTCCCACTCTCACTTGAATATTAGAATAATTATTTCGGTTTAGAGATTTCAAATCTGATTTTATGAGTTTGAGTTTCCAGCACAGGTCTGTGAGTGATCGACAGTAGCTTCCAGTCTGAGCCCAAGCATCCGCAACAATCTGGGAGAAGTTTGGGTGTTTGGTCAAGTAATTTTGGAATTTGAAGGGTTGGGTGCCAGCTTTTGGTAATTGGAAGGCTAGGTCAGTGAGGCATGGGGTGTGATCGGAGATGGAGGGGGGCAGGAAGGTTGAGATGGCATGAGGGAAAGAGGAGATGACATTGTTGTTTACAAGGAGCCTATCCAACTTTTTTGCAATAGGAGAATCAGGCTGGTTATTCTTCCAAGTGTGGCAAGGACCGTTAAAGCGCAAATCAAATAACCCAGTCTGAAGAAGACAGTCTTGGAAGAGATACATCTGGTGGTTCTGAGAGGTGACAGAGGGTGAGGAGTGCTCGGAGGGGAAGATGATTTGATTGAAACCCCTCCAACAAACCACAAGCTGTTCTCTAAGTCATAGGTGGAATGAAGATGCAACAGGTCCATCCAGAGGTCTAAGCGCTCGTCTGATTCATTTGATGCATACACGGCTGTGTAATAGAAGGGATCTTTATTGGGAAGTGTCAGCAGGCACGTCATAGTTTGTGAGCTTTGGTGGATCACACGAAGCTTCATGGGATCCTTCCAGATGAGGACGATTCTGCCATCATCATCTGATAGGTGGTTCGAAACAAAACTCCAACCAGGGCAGAGCTTCAACATAAGTGGTAACAGAGAAAGTTCTTTGATATGAGATTCCAAGATAGCGCCAAAAAGAGGTTTATTAGTATGAAGCCAGTCTACAAATGTCCGATGTTTATCCGGGTCATTTAGACCTCGAATATTCCAAAAAAGAGTTTTACACTCATTGGGGGATAGAGGGATCCTCACACATAGGCTGAGGATTATCGGTCAGGCACTGTTCAGAGCAGTTTTGGTTTAGGTGGTTTGAGGAGGAGGAGGCTAGAGGGAGAGCAGGGAGGGATTTGATGGGGTCAGAGTTTAGATGGACAAAAGGGTTTGAATTGGGATTAAGGTTGGAGGGGAGGGTGGGAGGAGATAAGGTTGGAGAAGATCTTGATCGCTTTAAAGAGGGTCTAGAAGGAGGAACAGGGGAAGCAGGGGAAGGTGAAAAAAGAGTTTCAGATAGTGACGCAGAAGACTGCTTGGAGGAGTTTTCAGTAGGAGCAGTAGAAAGGTCTTCTAAGGATGAGAAAGGGTTTGCTAAAGGTAGGGAAGGGTTAAGAGGGGGTAATGGATTTTTTCGAGGAGTTTTTTGAGTGGTTTTGATAGGTTTTTTGGTTGCAGGGGAGGGGTTTGATGAGGCGGAAGGAGGAGTAGGATTAGCCTTCGGGATTGGGTTCATTTTTGGTACTGACTTTGGGTTGGGAGGAGGTGGAGGGGTGTAATGGAGGCAGTTTCTGATGACATGACCAAGCTCATGACAGTGAGAGCAAGTAGGGGGTGTCCATGGGTAGCTTACTGTAACTTCTACCACCTCTCCGCTCTCTCTTTGGAACTCGACAACGGAGGGGAGCGGCTTCGTGAGATCTACTTCAACTTTGACGTGGGAGAGGGTTAAGTTGACCAGATTCAAAGTGAAATCATCAGTTTCTTTTGGTTCCCCAACTAATCCACTAAGCTCAATCCTTTTTGATGTCTCAGGTCAAGCGGGATACCAGTCAAGTGAGCCCAGATTCTTATTGCTTTCAGAGGTGGTGTGGACATGGAATGCTCGGAGGTCCATTGCGCAGTGTGGAACATCGAGTCTCCCACATACCAGATACACTTCTCCAGAATTTTCTGGCGTAGGTAATCACTTATATCGACATATCTTTCGGATCTCTTTTTGATATTTACTTTAGGATCTCACCATTACACCACACTACTAGTTAACTAAACTTTCACCAGTTTGACAATCATTTCTGTTTATGTAGTCTTTAACAGAAGCTATTAGTGTTTTCTTTACTAAACGGAAGCTATCAGTTTGATTTTAAAAGATCGAAATATTTTTTTATCAAGTTAGTTAATCATACGAGCGTATAACTATATTATCATTTTATTTGGACCAACTTGTGTTTTGAATGGTAATATTTACTATTTTCTTAGCCCTTGTTAACAACTAGCTAAGTTCTTAATATGGTGTTGTATACTACTTCAGTTTTATTACATTTTTGTTGTAAGATTTTCACATATTAAAAGAAAAGTTATAATATTTTATCTTTGATTAATATATTTATAGTTTATTCGATAAGCTAAAAATAGTATAAAACTAAAATTATAGTAATAAATCAATACTGAAAATATATAGCCATTCTTTGAGAAACAAAAAATAAAATCCTTAGAAGATAACTAAAATTAAATTGAAGTACTATGTTTAAAGATAGTTGATTGAGCCTTAACTCTAATCCAGAAATAAATTATCATTCAGATTTTACTATCTAAAATGAACTGCATAGAAATAAAGTTGTCGGCTAGAAATAAATTATCATTCAGATTTGTAAATCTTCTTAACTCTAATCCATTAAATTTGATGTTTAGTTTGATTGAGGTTGTGAGTGTAAGATGCGGGAAAGGGCGGGGGTGGGATTATGTCACCATTAATGTATAATAAATTGATATTTTTATTTTCGAATTAAATATTATAAAAGTTATATCTAGACATGTGATCCAAAATTCAAAAGAAATAATTGAAACACACTTGATTATATTGTAGATGCTATAAGTTGTAGTTAGTTATACTGTTGAATGGTTTAATTATTTTTCAGATTTGTTTTTATGTTAAAGTTTTCATAAAACAATTTGTTTCTATATTCTTCTTGTTTTATTAGATCATTCTAAAATAATGTTAACTTTTCAAAATATGGATGCTAATCCATATATTTTCTCTCATTGACATTAAATTTGGACAATTTATCCGAACTCGAAAATATGATTCGGAACACCTACCATAAAATGCAGATTCGATATCTATTGGATATTCGGATATGCGGATTTCACCTTAGTTCCACGTGCTATCTTAGATCTATTGTGTACTCAAAATACCTAAAATCTTTTGTATGTGTTAGATATATTTGAATATCTTTAAATAATAACTTTAGATTATCTTTTAAAGACAACTAACATAATTATATATTTTTTAAATAAGATATTACTGTAAAGTCTTAATAAAAGCTTACTAAAAAATAGCTTGCTAAATTCATATTTCAGATATATAAAATATATTTTATAATAATAATTATATATTTTAAAATAAAAATATTTTAAAGTTGTTGTAGTTGTATTAGTAAAATATATTATAATTTAGTTATATTAGTACCACTAATTTTTTAGTTTTTGAAACATAAATATATTATTATATGTATCCCATAGTTACACAGTTCATTAATATTTTGTTTTGAACCGTTTATTATTGACGAACCGCAATTATACTTTGATATACATTTTTGGGAAAATTGCCAATAGAGAACAAAAAAACAAGGGTGTTGTCCATTGGTTGGTATAAATCTTTTTTTGTCCAATTTTTCTCCTTTTTACCCTTTATATTTCTGAAAACTAATAAAATAAAATAGTTTTGTGAATAAAAAAGATATTAAAAACACAAAAAATTAATTAAAACACTTATATACACAAGCTGGTATTAAAAGGTTAGTAAATAAAAATTTGAAAATACGTTCTACTAAAAGTAGAATGTGCCTTCTACGAAAAATGGTATAGTAGAAAGCGATTTCTAAAATAAAACACGTTCATCTACTATTTTTAGAACGTACATTCTACTATTTACTAAATTTCTAAATAAGTAGAATGTACATTCTACTAATCCTAAAGCTATCTACTTTTCGTCCGGATGCATCTTCTACTTTTATTAAGTATTCTAAACTTTGCGGAATGTATTTTCTAAAATGTACTCTTACGTCTACTAAAAGTAGAAAGCGTGTTCTGAATTTTTTTCAATCTTCTAAACGTTTAGAAGGCGCTTTCTACGGATAAGATTACCTGATTTTTGCGAAAATTAATTAAAGTTTCAGTTAAGGAAATATTCTAAAAATCTCCTAATATTATACTTTTCCTAAAACGTGTTATTTTCGATTTTACTTGTCAAAATTTTTTAAAAATGATTTTCCCTTGTCTTCTTCATTAATCTATGTTTTCCATAGTTTTTTCTTTTGATTTTTTTCATAAACTCTTGTTCTATATGATATGTATCTATACAACATGTGTTGTTTTGAAATTAGTGCAATTTTTTGTAAAGTTTTATTTTTATTTTCATAAAGTTTACAAATTTAATTTTTATTAAAAACATTTTTAAAGTTTTATTTTATTAAAAAGTTTGATAAAATTAAAAAGGTTACAAACATTTTAACTTTTTATAAAAATAAAAACTTTGTAAATTTTTTTTAATAAAGTTAGTTAAAGTTTTTATTAAAAAATTTTATAAAGTTTTATTTTTATTTTGATAAAGTTTAAAATTTTTATTTTAATTAAGTTTTATTAAAAACGCTTTAAACTTTTTTATAAAAATAAAACTTTGTATAAATTTTTTTTAATAAGTTTATTTAACGTTTTTATTAAAAAAATTGTAAATTATTTTTATTTTTACAAAGTTTATTTTATTAATTTTTTTTAAAAGTTTTATTTTATTTTCCTTTTTTAAAAACATTTTAAATTAAATTTTTAAAATTATTTTAGTTTAATGTGTTTAATAAAAACTTTAAACAAACTTTATAAATTTGTAAACTTTATAGAAATATATTTTAATTTTTTTTTATTTTTATTTAAAATTTTGATAAAATTAAAAAGTGTACGTACATTTTTAAACTTTTTGTAAAAAATAAAACTTTGTAAACTGTTTTTTATTAAGCTGATTTAACGTTTTTATTAAAAAATTGTAAAATTATTTATTTTTATTTTTATTAAGTTTTACAAAGTTTATTTTTATTAAAAAAATTAATTTTTTTTATTTTTATTTTCCTTTTTTTAAACGTTTTTGATTATTATTTTTAATTATATTTATTTTAGTGTGTTTAATTAGATTAATCAAGGGTAGTTTTGGGATTATGAATAAAATTATACTAAAAGAACAACTAAATGGATGGTTTTATACTATAGAGACAACCATGATGAATTTTTGTTTCCGTTTTTGTTGTATACAAACCGTAATTAAACTATGTCGTAATCCGTTTGTTCTATACCCGTTCTATCCGTTATTACCATTCAAAGTCTGATTAAATCTGCCCATACAACTCGAGTCACATTAGTTGATAAACTCGAATCTGAGTGCAATCTTTAACATTAATATATATGTGTGGTATGAAACTGCTGATTTGAAGTGCCACTTTTGGCCCTGCATATCTTGATTTACGTACATTTTAAGATATTTTCAATTAAAGTTTTGAAAATAGTAAGTTTTAGTGACTTATTAGTACTCTTATTACAACCACCACATCTATTGATTACTGAATAAAGGTTTTTCTTCTGTTGACAAAAAAAAAAGAGAACGGTCTCTTCCGCATGTGAGTATGTGACAAGAAGCGCCACCAAATGTAAGTTAAAGCTTAGTTTTTTTCTGTCGATGCTCATAACAGTTTCTTTCCCAAATTACGCAAATAATTTCAGTTTTTTTTTTGACTGAAGGCTTAATTTCAGTTTTATTTATTGGAAAGTATTTTTATATTTTAGATAGAACTTGGAATGTATGAAAATATAGATAAATTTACTGGAGAGCGAAAATTCAGTATCTATTTCCTTTTTCACTCAAACATAAACTAACACACACTATAAAATTACTGAAATACATATTTAGTATTTTTTATATTTAGTATTTTCGATATTGACGATGCATAAAATGAAAATCATACACAGCTGGAATAGTTGTGGGTCTCGCGAACGAAGACATCGACGAAGCGCAGAAAAATGTGGATATAACATCAACCAAGTATTATTTGTTCATACCAAATTCTGTTTCATATATATATATAATATATATTATCTAAATAAAGAAAAATGTAGAAAAATGATTGGAAAGTTAAAACATAAGATGTAAGTGAAACCACCAATCCCGGTGAAATCATTTTGATATGCAGAAAAAAATTCGATTTTAGTTTTTCGACTTTATAACCAGCTAGCTGGTCCTTTTCCATATGATGAAAGTGGGGTGATATACTCTATTTGATTTTGAACGACTAAACTTTCAAACGACAAATCCTATCTTATATTAGATCTTCAAATAACTTGTACATTTACACCCCCCCCCCCCCCCCCACCCAAAAACGACTTGTATATACCTTTTTATAAGCAAACAAAACTCTTTGCATTACTCGAACTGCTCTATTTTCATCCTTGCTCTTGTAATTATTAAAACACAACTGATCAGCACGTACGTATACAATTAGGATCATTTGGAAAATTTGTGATACCCACACTACACGTTAGGTTGACATTTCGGATAACAATAAGAGCTCATTTTACCTAAATTGTTAGTAGAGTAGATGGATTACGGTTGACACTGTTATGCTAGAGGTGTGAGGTTCAAAATGATAAAAATACGTTTCGATTTTTTCTTTGTCAAAGTAAGAAACAAAAGGAACTCATTTGACAAAGACCATGTTTTCAAATGGGTAAAAGACTAGTCATATACATCAAAGTTAAAACAAGCTACACTATCTACAAAATTTATCGTGGGTACTATTGTAGATAACTATTAAATTACAAAAATATCTAAGATATTATAAATTTCAATTTATTTTATGTGACATACTCAAATCCTGTCCCAACTATAGAGAAATAAACTAAAATTCAACAAACAGATTGCGGCTATACAAAATTTTAAAGAAGAAGAAAAAAAACTAGAAAACAGATTTTAGCAAAAAAAAAAAAAAAAAAACTAGAAAACAGATAATTTTAAAAATCTATGATGAAAGAAAAAACAGACCAATAAAAGTCTAGAACGAAACGTATCACACACCAATCACCATCAACATTAGTTTCCTCCTTTCATTATTTAGATCGAACCAGAGTTCATTCTATCCAACTCAGTTCCACTTACATCTTCCAAACAAAACAAAAACACAGCACCTCTTTCAGTTCTGAGTTTTAGAATCTACGCACTCAAAAATAATATTTATATACTATTTAATTTAACAAATAAGAAAGTAAAGTATAAACAATTCTTTTTTATTGGTTTTTCTCGGGGATGGAGAACTCGTACGAGTTGGCAGCAGCAGGCAAGTGGTCTGATTCAACAAGTCCATATAACATGGTCTCATGGTCATTATTACAACCTGATTCCTCAGATACTGATCTTAGCCGCTTTAACCTTGGTTCCTCTGATGAATTCGTCGGTGGGAACGACAAGGCTGAGTTGGTTTCAAGAAGCCACCGTCAAGCGGAGAAGAGACGCCGTGACCGTATTAATTCTCACCTCTCCGCGCTCCGGAAACTCGTCCCTGATTCCGACAAGGTATCACCCTTATAACAGATATGTAATATGTTCTTTTAACCTTAATGTTTTCAATTTAGTCATCCATTTCGGTTTGTGCAAACCGGTTTTGATCTCTAAGCTTAATGTTTTCGGTTTAGACGTCAATTCCGGTTTTTGAAAACCGACTTTTTACCTTATTTCGGTTATGGCAGGGCTAGACTAATTTGTTTTGCGAACTTGTTGTCGCTTAACTAATTCATAATGTGATATGATTTAATGTATCAAATTATCAGGAAGATACAGATCTGAATGTTTTGGTTTAAACAAATTCAATTTGAGTAAACCGGTTTTTTATCTCTCTGTTCGACATATGTGGTGGTTGTTACAGACAAGACACCACCTCTTTAAATCAACTCAAATCCCATTATCATTCAATTTTTCTCGCATTGTCGTTACACAAAGCTTCGGTTAAGTAATGAAATCTAATTGAAGTAAACCGGTTTTTGTCTCTTAAAACAGTTAGACAAAGCAGCTCTCTTAGAAAGAGTGATTGAACAAGTGAAGGAGCTCAAACAAAACGCAAAAGAATCTCCAATCTTCCAAGATCTTCCAACAGAAGCAGATGAAGTGATCGTCCTGCCTGAAACAATCTCCAATGACTTTAAACCAGACACAATCCTCTTCAAAACTTCCTTCTGCTGTCCAGATCAAACCGAAGCAATACCAGAGATCGTAGGGGTTCTCACAAAGTTTCAACTCGAGACAATACGAGCTGAGATTCTCTGTGTTGGAGGAAGAATGAGAATCAATTTCATCTTAAAAGAGACAGCAACTACTGCATCAGTAAAAGATTTGAAGCAATCTCTATGCGCAGCTTTGAACCGAATCACATCTTTGTCTTCTTCGTCTAATTCATCGGTTTGTAGGATTAGAAGCAAAAGACAGAGATGGTTCCTTTCTTCTAACTACTCACAATGATAAAAATAAATTAAAAAAATCACAAAACCATCTTTACTACTCTATAATATACATAGGAGAACACAAACCCATTTGTTTTGTTAGCAATTTAAAGTTAAAGATCTTGCAAGATTGTGATTTGTAATAAAATTGGTGAAAATGTGATTAGATAGATAAAGGTTTAACATTTATGAAGGATCAATACAAATCCGACAAGCCGAAGCCAACAAAACATAAAACTGAAACAAGATCAAACAAAAGTACTTAGGGAAGGTAACAGAAACAGAAATGCAGATTGAAAGGCGAAGACTTTCTCTCTACTTAGATCGCTGTCTCATCTTTCGTCTCTTCCTCTTCAGCCTCCTCATACGCTTCTTCTTCCACTGTAAAAACACGGTTTAAAACAATGGCTTAGACGAATGATAAAGAGACGTAAACAGATAGATAGATGAGTGCAATGGACATGATTCGAAAGATAAACAACAAACCTTGGCTCTCATGGCGGAGAAATGCTTTTCCTCAAAACCCTAATCGCCGGATTTACGGTGACGGTGACAAGAAAAGAAGTGAAGCGTCACTGCAAATATATACCCATGAAAACCCTAGTTAGATGTTTTCTGTTAGGCCCATGTAAACTTTTGGGCCTTGACGCTTATAAATAAGCCCAGGTGTTTAGGCTTTGTCTTCCCTTGTGATGTGAAGTTGAGTCCAGCGTGACTTTCATATCCAACATTCCTTTTGCAGCTTAGTGGTAATGGTCACCGTGAAATTTATTTAGATGTGCTGAGTTTGAATGTTTTGTTGACAAAGAAAAAACATCCACTTAGGAGGACCTCTCCAACTCCAATCCATAACAATATTATATGCCAAACTCACACTATTGTTATATCGTCAGACACACATTATTTTAGAGTGATTTTAACATTAAAGAAATCTTTATCTCTAATTTAATTTTAAAATACTATCTTAGTGTGATTTTTACACTAAATCTCTCCAACTCAACCCAAAAACATTATTTTAGTATGATTTTCTCCACCAATACTAAAACTAACACTATTAGTGTGACATTATAATTTACACCAACTCACACTAAAATAGTGTTTTGGAGTTGGACTGGAAATGACTTTAATGTGTTGTTATCTTATATAACACTAACAGACAGTGTTGGTAATAGCATAACTGAGAAAAAAAACTTAGAAACTACATAAAAATTCGATTGTGGATTATATCAAAAGCATTTTAGCAAGAAAAAAAGAGTAAAATTATGAGATGTGTTTAAACAAAAGGAAAATAAAACAGCACTCGCCAGAGTATGCCGTGAGAAAGAACAAGTCTAAGTAAACTTTAATTTTTAGTTGTTGATCTATATGTGTTCAAGTTTATATCTATTTTTGTTATCTTTGTATCCCTTTTTGTACATGAAGCTCTTTCTTTTTTTCGCCCTAAGTCGATTTAACCTAATGCCGGATCTTTAGACTGTGTCTCTCAGTGCCATGCTATGCAGCCAAGCTCGACAGAGCTTTCAGTGCCTGAAACATCATGTTGAGCTTTGAAGTGAGTCCATGCACCGAATAAAACCGAGATAAACTAACTTAATAAATGAATTTTTTTATTTGATGGATCTTATGGAAGTAAGTAATCTATCTCTAATAAATACTGGAATACAATAGGCAATCAAAACGAGAGTTAAAAACAAAATGACATTCATAAACTTTGAACAGCTATCAGTTCATTGCAACAGTTGGAATTATTAAATCGCAGGTGAAGTTGTAGTGGCCAATATAAAGAGAATACCAATCTAAGTAGGTATCTTGTTTATATCAATGTAATTGGTTTGCAATATAGTTTAAACTAATATATTGATTCATGATAGTTGCTTGAAATAAACTAAGTTAGATACCTATTTTCAAAATACATTTTATTTGAAATACTGTAATATTAAGGTTTCAGGATTAGTAATTATTATTTATGAGTTATTATTTATAGAATAAAAATGAGTTTAAAAATATCTACAAATAATTATTAAATAGTTAAAAAGGTTAATTTGTATTTTTATAATAAATTTAGATATTTAGGAAAATAGTAATCATTAAAAGGTAATTTTAAAAATTGATAACAATTTTGAAGTAAATTTGGAATCCTAGAACACGAATTCTGGTAGTCCTATATTTTGGTGTTTTTGAAAATGATATCATTTTTTTTTTGCGATAAGAGCATTTTTATTGGAGAAGAAAGAGGAGTTTTTAATGGTTTTATGCGGAAAACCCACAAATTTACTAAAATTAAAAAGAGAAGTTGTCAGATAAGAGCGGTTGGTTTTTTGCATTGTTCGCGCGGATCCTACCGACACGTTTCGATCCGCAATTGGTGCGATTTTATTTTTTTTTTTAAATCAGAAAAGTAAAAAAAATTAAGAAACTCTAATGAATTTTAAGGATAAAGATACTCTGACAAAATATATGAACAATTCAACTTAACACTTTAGGCTGAAAACTTGTTATTTCTTTAAATGTTGTTATTCAACAAATCGAGAGGTTACAGTGAATCGTAATCCCGAACAACACCGAGTCTACAAATTATTTTAACAGAGCACATTGTTGGTTTGTTTCTTTGTTTAAGCTTGAGCTTTTTTCTTTGGCACCATCTTTAAGCTAGAGCTTGAAAAACTTATTCATACAATACAGATAAGGGTGTATTTAAGATACAAAACCCTCCATCGATGATATGTCGATGATATGCAAACAATATATATGCATATAGTGATGACCTTTCCTTGAAAACTTGTTCTCCCAAGTTTCTACCTTGATTCATATATAATTCAAACTTAATATCACAAATTTTAATAAGTAAAAAAACTCTCAGAGATAAAAATGAGATATTCAAACCTCTGAAAGTCAAACAAAATCGAAATTATCATCCTGTAAGGCACTCTATGAAGTGTTGAACCAATAAACTCGCGTAAAAACTTTCCACCGTTCTCCTCCTCTTCCACATATGTATATACTTTATTGGAAACGTAATCTCCATTACGAATTCCCTGAAAATATACTAAAAAATCTTCAAAAGCAGTAAAAGCAACCCCTTAATTAATCTCTATATGTAAAAAAATCCTCCAAACTTGTGCATGCAAAGCTCCTCATCAAATGTAATCTCCTTGATTCCTTCCAAAAATGAATCCTCAAAATCTTGACCGACCTTTAGGTTTTCTCATCTAATACCATATGATCAAAAGTCAAGCAAGAAGGGATCAACAAAGTCCCACATACTCCCCCAATGACTATACTCGTCTTCTCCGCCAAAAGGCCAACCCGTTGAAGATCCATCCCCAACCATATTATAACCCGGATCCATACCCATAGAACCAACCGGGTCAACAACGGCAGTAGGTATTGAAAGACTCGAACCCACCGAGCCAGCTAGAGAATTCATATTCTCCATTGAGTAATTGTTGTTGTTATTACAACCACTTCCTCCTTGTTCTTGCCCTAACGCCACCTCATGACGAAAGGACGCCGAGTTAACAACAGGAACATCTGTGAGCTCCACGTCAGCACCGGTCTTATTATTATTACACGAGTTAAGATTCTGATGCGGTTGGTGATGGAACTGTCCCACTTGTGTCATCTGATCTGGATGCTGTTGTTGGTGGTGGTGAGGGAGAAGACCATAACTAGGGCATAACATAGAGGTCCCACCAGAAAGAAAGATATTGTTGGTAAAAGGCACACCGTAATGGCCAAAGGCGGAGGCGGAGGAGGCAGCGGAGGGACGAGGGAGGAGAGGTCTTAGGGTTTGAGTGGAGGAGGAAGATGAAGGAGAAGATGAAGCGGCGGAGACGGTGGAAGAAGAAGATGAGACTGATGAAGGAGAGGAAGGAGATAAGTTGAGCTGAGCACGTGACCCGTAAAGGAAAACGGCGGCTCGGTCGTAGGCACGTGCGGCGTCTTCTGCGGTGGCGAAGGTACCAAGCCACTTGCGAGTGCGTTTACGTGGCTCGCGGATCTCGGCGACCCATTTGCCCCAGCTTCTTTGTCGGACACCACGGTAACGAAACTTGGAGTTGTCAGGACCACCTTTGCCTTTACGTTTCCGTTGTTGGCCGGAGGAGTTTGAGTCGGTGGAATCGGTTTGAGGATTTTGGTTTAGGGTTTGTTGGATATTATCTTCAAGATTGAGTTGTTGTTGTTGTTGGGAAGGTAAAGGGTCCATAGATGAAGAAGACAGGACAGAGAAATGGATTAAAGAAATTGAGAGGACGAATCAAGAAGGAAGAGAGACTGAAGAGTGTTTGAATGTCACGGTTGTGAATGGTGGATTAGGGCGGTGCTTCTTCTTTTTATATATACTTGCACTCTCTTCAGTCTCACTTCTTTATCTCTTTCTTTTTACTTTTACTTAGCCCATTTGTTTTCCCACCAATGACATTTTTGTTGTTGTTATTACTATTTACTAAGTTTTGTTTTTGGTTGTTGTCACTAAGGTACATAAAAAGATTATACAATAAGAAACACAAAAACGAATTGTATGCCAAGTACATTAATCGTTCCGTCTTGCAACTAGATTGTCATGAAAGGATGATTGAAGCTGGGAAGTTGAACGTCAAGCCCACAAAAACGAGGTCAATCATCTATCGGTTTTATAAACTTCACAAAGTCAATAGTTCTAATCATTGTGTTGATAATCAACTCGGTTCAGTGAAAAAATGGTCGCATAAAACATTCGTTTTATATTTTATATATTTTTTAAAATATTGTACGTGCATATTTGAAAGTGTGGAAATTTTCTTTTAATTAAAATTTCCTAAAATATATATGTTTTAGAATCTCGGAGTTAATTTTGATAAGCCGTATATTAGTCGCAAACATCCATTTAATATAGTTTCTATCATTGTGATACCAAATTTAGCTTATAGCATTTCTAACTCATAGCTATTTTCACATGTAAATATTACAATATAATAATCAATTTCTATTTATTTCTTGTAAAAAATTATATTTTCTCTTAATTATTGAGAAAAATAATATTTTTATAATAAAACAATATTTTGTTATTTTATTATATTTTGATAACATAGCTGTATTATAACAAATACAGTTATTTTATAAATTACAGTTTTAATTAAAATAGATTCACCTTTTGAAGGAAATTTTTAGTTAGTGAACAAAAAAAGGAAAATTTTTATTTATTTATTTTATTTTTAGTTTAAACAAAGTTATATTTTATGAATTTTTTGTAAAAGTTAAAAGTAAATAAAGTTATCAATTTTCATAAATAAATATACTTGCTGTAAAATTTTAGTAGCATCTTTTAAGAATCTTTTTCGAGTCAAAACTAGAGGAGTATATTAACGTATCTCTAATGTATAGTTTGTTAGCAGCTAAAGTAAATAAAAATTTAAATCAACTCGACACGGAAGCTTTCTTTCATTTCGTAGTAATACCTATATTTTCGTTATTATGTTTTAAGATATTTTAGAAATCAGAATCAATATTACATACGGTTATATACCCAAAAACAGTCCAGACATAATTGAGTAATCAAAGAATCGGCTAAAATCAATTTATTATCTTTGATTAATCGGTTGACAAAAAAAATATCTTTGATTAATCAATTACCTCTGGACTGTTTTTCTTTTAACTGCTAAAACAACTTTGTTAATTAGATTTTGAAATGGACAAACTAAATTAATTTGCGCACTCGGAGAGTGTTGCAGATGCATTGCTAGCTGCAGCCACTGGAGGGGCAGAAATACGGATGCAGAGAAACTGAGAAGTACAGAAGTAAGTATATATCTGCGGCTTTATTAAACCACAAATAGATATATGTGTTCATTTAGTCTACTTGATACCATTATACTGAATACTTGGCCTCAGCCAAATAGTTCGCTCGATTTATAATAATCGGAAATATATAGATTTCACTGTTTTAATCTTTTTTTTGCTGACACTATTTTAAACTTAACATAAGTTATGTAGATGTTGAAAACACTCACATGCTAAATAATTAATATCTATTAAAATGGTAGCTATAACGTAGATATTTATGCATGCTTCGAGGGTAAGAAAAAGAAAACTGAACTCACCATTATATATAATCCATTTTCTGTCCAATCCTTAATTGTGCATTTAAAAATTTACAATATAGTATTTGAAACTATTGGGTATTTATGCAATTGGAGACCTTTAAAAGAAAAGGAAATCCGAAGTCTATGTAATACTCTCAAAGCTGTATTTGGAATATAGTCTAGTAAAATATTGTCTTGATTTCTCTTGTTTTTTTTAAAAAATCGTATATGTCTTTAAATAAGAAAAATATTATTAAATTATTAGAAATATTTATAATCTCTAAAATTTCAAATCCGGCCCTAAATGTTTTGACAAAATTAAAAATATTAATAAAAAGTCTAGCAAAAAGTTTGACTAAGTATAGCCTTGCCATTTAAAATTTATATAGGCATATTAAAAGTTATATTTTAGAACATCTCCAACTCATTGCTATATTTACCTTCAAATGCTATAATAGAGTAAAAAGTGCTCCAATCCATTGCTATATCCACTTCTATAATAGAGAAATGCTATTTTCACCTCTATAAATAGAGGAAAAAATAGCATTCTTCTATTATAGAGACATATTTTTTTATTTCAAAACAGTCCTTTAATTTTTAAATTTTTATAATTATATCAAAACAATTATTTTATAAGAAAATACAGTTTTTATAAACATAAAATGACACTTTTGATTTACCTAACAATCTTTTTAGTGAAACTTTTGTTTAAACAAAGTTAAAACTGTATGAAAATCTTATAAAATTAAAATTAAATAGGGTTGATTTGCGACTTTCAAAAATAAAAAGTATTTGTTGTAAAATAAAAATAGAATCTTTTGAGAATATTCCTTTTTAGAGATAAAAATAAAGGAATATATTAGAGAGAATGACATCTCTATTTTAGAGATCTTCTATTTTAGAAATAGAAATAGAGAAATACATTGGAGATGGTCTTAGAATTCTTTTCTGATGCACGAATATTAAAAGTCACCGCAGTCCAGCAACAAACATATGATCTTCAAAACCGTTCTACTTGTTTATATGATCTTTATAAAAATGACATATAACATCTCTGCGGAGTTTACTGTATAAAAGTAAAAAAAAAAACATGTCTATAAACGAATCGTTTAACTAGGACGTCCAAAGATAATTCAAATTATAACACTAGTTTATTTCAACAATATTTATGATTCCATCATCATTTTTTTAATTAATTCTGATTCCACCATCATCATCTTTGTGATCATTTCTGATAAAAACCAAAAATTGTATTAACATAACTTGTAGCTATAATACTGAATTCACGTATCACCAAAAAAATGAGAAACATAACTTGTAGATACGTTCATCATAACAAAAAAAATTTCAGTGTAAATATTAAATTTTATATCAAATTTAAGAATTTTTGAAAATTGTATCTTATTGTTATCGTTGTTACTTTGGAGGTGTTTTTTTTTAAAATCAGAGATATCCGACGATCCGTAATTCGATATGTGATTTTATTTGTCAGAGAGTCTATAATCCGCACATGCTTTTCTGACTAGGGTTGGGTGTTCGGGTACCCATTCGGATTTCGGTTCAGTCCATTCGGGTTTCGGGTTTTCGGGGTCAAAGATTTCAGCCCCATTCGGATATTTCTAAATTTCGGTTCGGATTCGGTTCGGATCTTTACGGGTTCGGTTCGGGTTCGGATAACCCATTTAAAATGTTTTTAAATTTCCAAAATTCATTATATACTTTAAATTTTCAAAATCTATAAGAAAGATAATATATTACATATAAATTTTCATAACATATATGTCAAAATACCTTAATTTAACATATAAATTGGTTTTCTTTGAATATTTGGATAAAAAATCAATAGATATTTAACTATTTTGGTATTTTCAGTATAGTTTAGCTATTTTAAACATTCACTTTTGACTATTTGCATATATTTTCTGAGTATTTTGGAAAACTTAAAGGTATCTTATATATTTTTAATATTTTTAATATACATTATATATAAAAACAATGTATATATTTAACTATATAAATTTATTTCGGATACATTCGGGTACCCAAAATATTTCGGTTCGGACCGGATTCGGTTTCGGTTCTTTAAATACCGAAATTTTGAACCCGTTCGGATATTTAATCAATTTCGGTTCGGGTTCGGTGCTACTTTTTCGGATCGGGTTCGGTTCGGTTTTTCGGGTTCGGATTTTTTGCCCAGCCCTATTTCTGACAGTCAACTGACTAATCTTTTAAAAGCCTGCAACCCGGATATTTGCGGACGGCAACTCCACAAAGCAGATGACCAATACAAATAGAACCCAGGTGATTTCCCGTATTGAAGCCGAAACTTCCTCAAGTAATCATCACTGGACCAACTCGTGTTGGTTTACTTCGGGGGTGTTCAATTAGTGATTTAAAATTAGTACTAATGTTTTATAATCTATCGATTTTTAAAATTTTAAGATAATTTATGTTGATGGATTCTAAAATCTCTGTAGTATGCATTGAATTTTAAGTTCAATCATTTATTCATGAAAATCCACAAGAAATTATTTGAAATCAATCTAAAATACAAAAATAATAATTAAAATCCTTAAAAATTGAATAGCATTAGATTTTTAAAACATGATTTAAATCATCAATTAAACAGCACTAGATTTTAAAAAAAAATTTATAATCATCATTCGAATAAAAATAGATTGTGTTTAGATTTAATTTCTATTAAAATACATCATTGAATAACATCATATTATTAAAACTTGTATTGAAAAAGTAAAAGATACTCTCTCTGTTTCGTAATACTTACGTGATGTTCTGCCATACTTTATAAAGATTAAGAAAAATAGATTTTTCTAAAATGTATTTTAAAAATGTAATATTAAAATAAATTAATCAATAATAAAAAAGTGTAAAACCTAATTGGTTGAATAGTTACCAATAAAATTAAAATTATATTAAGCTCTCAAAACTTCAGGTAATTTGAAACAAAGTAAATTTTTAAAACATCATCCATATTTAAACCGATGAAGTATATTTTTGAAACAATTTTGTTTCTTAAAACATGAAATAATACGAAACGGAGGAAGTGTTATATACTAACGAAACCTCCTCTTCCACAAAACTAACAATTATTTGTTTAAAAAATATCAATTATATGTGTGAAAAATGCGAATATTGCATGGGATAGATGAGGTGGCGTGGAAGGAAGCAAAGACAGCAAAAGAACCAAAGCTTTTTCTTGTGGTTTCAGAGATCTCAGCCCAATTGCCTTGGAACTCTCACCTTTTTATGGCTCAGCAGAACCCAACTAGTTGCGCCATACATTCATGATGCTTACATTTATCCATATAGTAATATCATATTATCAATGTAGCTTGATTATTCCAATCATGTAACGCACGTGAAATCTTATATCGACGATGTGTCTACCATTTCATAACATTCAACGAATATTTTGAACCTTTTTCTTTTCTTCAGATTCTTAGGCTAAGACTAAAGATGATGATTAACCATAACAGTGGACAAAGAATCTGAATGCTTCAGTTCTGCAACGGGTCAGATCATATCTCTAATATAATGTTATAAAGTGCTCATAAGTTTGGGGTTGGGGGGGGGGGGGGATGGGGGGGGGATCTACAAACATCTGACATAAAGTCCAAGAACATTAATCTAGAGATTTGTTAGCCCGTATCCATCAAAAAGAATTACCACAACAAGTATCCATATGGTTGACAATGACTATATCAAATCCAAATAGCACTATTTATTATTTCGTATAACTTCAAAACTAAAACGCTTATAAAAATAGACCAGTCCAGGTATTACTTCTAGGTAAAACTTCTTTGAATCACATCATAAATCCAAAACCAAATTAAAAAGCTAAAGAATTACTTTTTTTTTTTGTAACTGGCTTCAAGAATTACTATATTCTTTTTTTTTGAAAAAGAATTACTATATTTGTCTATAAAATAAACCAACTGGCTGGTGCGGAGAACATTGTCGAGCAAGATGAGATAAATGTTCACAGTTCACAACTTTACATGCCAATAAACCGTGGGCTGTACTTCAATCAACATTTGAGATTGTGTACCGTGTGTGGCTATGTATTTGCACGTATTATGTTTGGATAAGGACCTTTTCATGTCTATTCATCTGATGTCTCCACAAGATCCATTTTAACCATCAAGTCATAGTATATGTATGAAAAATATAAACTAATTTTGATGTGACATAATAATACATAAGTATTCTATATTATCAATTCACTTATAACTAATTATTTTCAATTTTAAAAGAATAATAAATTAAAATTTAACATGATATCATGATTATTACATAATAAATTTAAATCAATATAATTTCAATTATCAATATAATTAATTTAATAAAAACCCACAATAACCCTGAGTTTAACAATATTAAATATGATTTTAATGTTTTTATTGTTACACAGAAAATATTATTTTAGAATTTCAAATACCTTATGAATCGAAAGGAAAAGGAGACACGGTGAAGATAATTGCATAATGGCAGTGTGGCGGTTCAACAGATGCCATAACAGTGGAGGTACGGTGGCTCGAATGGCAAGCACGAGTCGCCACGCAGAGCATGCCACCATCGTTTCAGTTGCTTCTATTGTTCCATAAATATTGTGATTATATCCATGTACATCAGTGGTTACAGTATTAATATGTAACTAGATTTTGATCTGTATTTAGAAAACGTGGAATTGTTTTTTTTGTAAAATAATAACTTTGTGACGTATAAATTTATATTATACTATTATTTGTCAAAATTGTTATTATTTACTGTTTGTATCAAATTAGAACATGGTGTATGTTTGGGTAGATTTGTAGAAGTAGTTTTATACGTGATAATTTTAAAATCAATTTATATTCAATGGATTTGGTAAGCAATGAACACCATATCATTGTCTTAGGGTTGAGGGAATCAACACTTGTATTTTTACCATATGTGATTGATTAATGAATACTTTATAATAATATATGCCCCAGATTTACGTTTTCAAAGTCTTAACCATAAGTTGCATAATCAATACTTTCTCCGTTGTATAATAAGTTTATTCTAATTTTTTTTTGTTACACGAAAGTATTGCTTTACAATTTCAATTTATAATTTCAATTCAAATTATACTTATTTTCAACTAAAAATTAATTGTAAATTGTATTAATTTTATAAATAATTTTATTTATTTCAATTTCTATTGATTAGAGAAGTGTCAATAATATCTCTCTGTTTTATAATAAATATCATTCTAATTTTTTTTTGTTACACAAAAAAATATTACTTTACTATTCCAATATAATCTATACTTATTTTTAACTGAAAATTAATTGCAACTGCATTGATTTTATAAATAATTTTATTTATCTTAAATATTATTAGTCAGAAAGATGCAATTAATAACAGCCTACATAAATTTTCGTCATTTTTTAATCTATGTGAAAATATCAAAATGACACTTATTTAGAAACGGAAGGAGTAACAACTTACATTTATTTTCGTCAACACTAATCCGGTTTAGCGAAACCCAACTCAAGTTTCAAGACTTGCACTTGGGTCCATAAGTTTCCCTATTAGCAAAGAGACCCTTATATGTGTTTAACCTATATTTATCTATCTTTCAGCCACTGTTTAGACCAGTGTTGTTAAACCCAGACCAAACTGGCGGTCGGACCGGGTTCAACCGTGAACCGGACACCAAGCCGGGTTGGGTTAATGCTAAAACCCAACTAAAATTGAACCGGTAAAAAACTCATATTGAACCGCTAAAACCCAGGAACCGACGACCCAACGAACCGGCAAAACCCTGGTTCGTAGAGAAAACAAAAAAAATATTAATAAAATAATTAGTTTTAAAAATGAAATAAAAAATAGAGTTTGGGACAAACTGTAATTCACATGATATTTTCATTTTTGACGTTTTTTTCTTTTTGAGTCTGTGACGTCTCTCAAAGACTGCAATTCACAAGGTATTTTATACTTTTGTGTTTTGATGTCTTTGCAAAACTTTTGTGATGTACTAAGAAATAGAAGAGAATGATCAATAAATTTGATTTCCACCAAATTCAAACATAGAAAATCAACTTTCATAATGAAAATTAACAACCGTCGCAACGTTGCACTAATGTGTATAATTTTTTTTAAAGGTGATAAAAATTTATAGTAACCTGGAGAGTAAACTTTAAATGTGTTTTTTTCTATTGATTTAGATTTGAACTATTAGATTTTTTACTTTTATTATTACATTTCAGTTTGCTATTTTCTAAAATATGCATATCATATTATATACAAAATATTATTAAATTCAGTTTAATACATCAAACCCGGTCGAACCTAATCGAACCAGATCGAACCACATTGACCCATAACCCAAAATATTTTCGGTTCGGTCGCCGGTCCGGTTTTAAAAACACTGGTTTAGACTAAGTATTATTTTACATTAGAAAAATTTAATGAAAGATCACAGACTCTTTGAAAGATTGATTAGAATTTTAGTATTTCTTACTCTTATTATTTTATGCATTCTATTAAGACTTTTTTTTGCATGACCATGTCTAAGTAGTTTACTTGTAAATTTAGCGATTTTCTAAGATTATGAAGAACTTGTAATTTATAGGACTGTTAAGGTAATCTTATTATATCTTTCATCAGGATTGATCTTATTGTTTATTTCTAAAATAATTAAGTAGAAACTTGATCCTATGATAGTTGTGAGACACAAAAAGTGCAATCAACACTTGAACATAATCCTACTGAGCTAAGTTGTTAGTCGCAACGAGATTTGGTAACTTAACTAACAAATTGAATTGGTACTTAGTGCATGTTTAAAGTATTTAGATCTGCGACGAAAGTTAGCTTTTGAATTAAGTCACTCTAATAACAAGTTTTCGTGATAGTTCTACATTTTCTTTTTTAGATTTTAGAAATGTTTCACATACTCTATTAGAAAAATTAAGACTGATCTTTTTTACATTGTTGAAATTGCTACTACTCCCTCCTTTTCATTAGATATATGTTTTAGAAGATTTTCCAAAATACGATATTTTGAGTTTTCTATGTTAATTTTAACCTCTTTTTTTTTTTTACCACGAATTGTTCTATTACTCAAATTTCAGGTGGTCTAGGTAATTAGACTGAAATAGAACAACCAATAAAATAAAGTTTCCTATGGAAAAATATTGCCGTCCTAACTAAAGTGTCTGGAATCTGATTTTGCGCTCGTAAAATATGAGTAATCTTGAGTCCGGAAAGTATATCTGCAAAGTCTCTATACTCTTCAGTTCTGTTACAAATCTTGGCCAAGCATGGGGATCCATAATCATGGCGCATTGTTAATTTTAACTTTATTAAAACTTTTTCAATCAATTACATCTATATAATTAAAACTGAAATACTTTGAGAATTATGTAAAAACATAGATAGCAATTAAAAAATATGTTTGAAAACATGGATAACAGTATAAAAAGAATATAATAATGTTTGTAAATATGAATAACAATATATTAAAAAATAATGAATTTATGTTATTAAGAAAAATTAGAAATCTATTATATTATAAGAAACTATCTATCCCAGCCAGCTTTAAAATATAAGAAAATGATCTAATCTAATTACCGAAAAACTTAATTTTTGTCTAAAATAATCATAAAAAATTAAAACTTTATATATATATATTTCAAATCAATATAATACTTTAGAATTGATTTATGTCAAAAAATTGATTCAAAAAAAATATATATATATATATATATTCAAAAATCGATTTTTACTAAAATGTTTTCCAGTAATCATTATAAAAAATGTTTTCAGTATATATATATAAGAAAAATACAATGAAAAGTCTAATTTCAATACATAGCTCAATTCCAAACACCAACTTAAATTATAGTTTTTATATTTCACATTAAGTTTTTAAAATATACTCCCTCTGTTTCATAATAAGTGTCACTCTGAGCTCATTTTCTTGTTACACAAAGAGTGTCACTTTACAATTCCAATGTAAATTATACTAACTTTCAGCTGAAAATTAATTGCAAACTGCATTGATTTTATAAATAATTTTATTTATCTAAAATACTATTGGTCAAAGAGGTATAATTAATTACAACTTACATATATTTCAATAACTTTCTTAATCTGTGTGAAAAATGTCACAACGACACTTTTCAAGAAACGGAGGGAGTAATATATGTGATACGTATAAAATATTATTAATTATATATGATTACTTATATGATGATGCATATATAATATGATTAGTCATATGGTGACACATATATGATATATAATAGTGATATGAAAACATATAGCAATATAAAATCAATTCAGTTTATAATTAATTTTCAGTTGAAACTAGATATAGTTTGTATCAGAATCGTAAAGTGACGCTTTTATGTAACAAAAAAGATGTTAGAATAACATTTATTATAAAACATAATGAGTATTTTCGAAAAAATATATCTACACGGACGCGCGGATCAATGTCTAGTTTTAATTTATATTTTCAGTGTTATGCCTCATAACATCTTATATTATTAAACATATAAAGTATTAATTAATATGTGGAATCTTAGTTGTATAAGTTAACTTATAAAACTAAGATTATGTTATCTGTTTATGATACCTCCAAAAATTCAGATATTTGATCTGCACTCACCCCTGAACCAAACCATATGAGTCGCAGCCATGTCTCAAGTGATATAACGTAATTATCGTTGACAAACGTAAAACAGTAGTATTGCATCTAGATCAAATATTATTAACTGTCAAAATACCTTCTTTTGATAGAAGTGTCAAAATTCTCTCTAGAAGGATTAGTTATTAAAAATGTTTATATGATTCCATGATTAGTGTTGAACCCATAAACAAGATTAGATATTAAATGTACAATATTCTATGATTAGCGTTGAACCATGAATAAGCTGCGACATGTCAGTCTGACTTGGAAAGCCTGTATTTAAATTAATTAACGCACGTCTACGTAACAGCAATTAACATTTCCAACTAATCACATTTCAGTCAACCATTTTCAATCTTGTATGGGGTGGTTCCAATGGTGATTCTCATACCCATTGGGCATTACGATTTAATATCTTGAGAATATTGAATAATGGGAAATTGTCAAAACTCAAAAAGTTAACATAATTCTACTAAAAATATGTAAACATGTGAATTAGGATATGATTAATATATCGGGAAGGGATTCAATTGTCGGAAATTGTTTGATACTAGTATCAAATACTGTATGATTGTTTTGATGAGTTCTATATTAAAAGTAATACTAGGATTATTCTTTGACAAGATTTCAACAAAGATTAAAATCAGCAAACTCGAAAACTTAGAATAATTAGTTATTCAGATATCATAGTAGCTAATCTCTTTCTCTTTTTATTTTACGTATGATTCTTCACTGATAATAATATATAACAACAAATTCATTATAGTGTTATACTATAAGTTTTTGTTGATTCATTCAAATAAGTTTGTAAAGCTTAATAATAGGCAATCATGCTTACCGTTTTGCCGACACATTCCATTGCATCAATTGCGCTCCTTAGGACCAATGCAACAACACCAAGTCTACATCATGGATAGCAGAAATAACTTCTTCTTCTTTTTTTTGCCTCCTTTAGGTGTAATTTTTTTTTTTTTGCTTTTTTGATATAAGATATGCAAAAACAATTTTTATGAGAAAAATAAATTTAACTATTAATTAAGTTCATTGTTACTAAGATCCTATTGCCAGAGCCGTGACTACCATGCTGCAAAAAAGGCTTTCGCCCCAGGCCCCACTAATATATTGACATTTTGGAGCCCAATTTTTACAAAAGTTTGGTTTAATATACTGGTTTTAATTGCAGTTTTTAATGTTTATGTCTCAAATTTGGTTACATTTTTGCTTAATTGTTCTTTTCTTTTTTGAATTAGGCATTTCTATGAATAAAACTAGGTTATATTCTATAGAGTCATATATACATTCGGTTTGAGTTAGATGTAAAAAAAAATGTATAAACAACTTATATTAATAAAATTTTAGTTTTTAAATTCTGCCATGAGCCCCTAATAACCTTCGCACGGCACTGCCTATTGCCCTAATTTATATAAAGAAAACGATAAATTGATAGTGGAAACCCGATACGTGTCACGTGTGCAATGGAACAACGAATAATAAAATAATAAAATATTAAATCTATAGTATGGTGATTTATGTTGGACGAATAAACAAATTGGTCGCTGAGCGTAGGAAATAAAGAAAACTAAAAATGATTTATAAAGTCAAAACTCAATATAATACAAGTCAACGGTAGGATAATTTCCTCATTTATTTTTCTCTAACTATTATTAAGCGTCAGGGCTCATCACAAGATTCTCGTAGGAGTCAACGGCACTTGACGGAACGGCGACCATCACTTTAACGGCATCACTTTGTTCAGGAACCGGAAGTAACAAACAGTAACGGTCACAGCAAACCGATCCCACATGAACCGGTTTACCAAAACCGAAGTCAAGCCGTTCTAAACCGAGACGAGACCACTGCGACAGTATCAAGACTCCGACAGAGTCGGGACAAGCTTTCGCCTCGCTCACGGCTTCCACCACCGATCTGACGTAATCGTCTCCGACTCGCTCCTTCGCTTGCTTCACGAGCATCGTCGCGTGGCTTAGCCCTTTCTCCGTCAGATCTTTCACGGTGGTTTGCGCGCATCCGACGACGAAGGCGTTCCCGTAGAACCCGGTTGGTAGACTCGGTTTGACTCGGTCTCTGACGTTGATGCTGAACAAAAGCTTGAGGCTTTGGTTCGATGGCAAGTTCAGCGACCTAGCCCAGCTCCGCCATACATGCGCAGAGAGCACCTCGAACGATGTAATGGACTCGCCGAGTCGACTCGCGAGTTTCTTTAGCTCGGTGAGTCTCTGTTTTACAAACACGACCGATGTCGGAACGAGTCGCTCGGCGTTGAACCGGTTAACGAACCCGCATAGATCGGGAACTCGGTTAAACTCGGGATGGTTTAATGAGTTACGAACCGGAGACGGGTTGAGCAAGTGGCGATCCCACAAGTGTTTCCGTTTTGATTCGGTCTGACTCAGCGAGTCTCTAGATAACTCGGCGAAGAGGGTGAGAAACTGCGCGCTTCCGATACCGTCGGAGACGCAGTGGTTAACGCCGAGGGCTAACGCGGCGCCGCCGTCTCTGAGCCAAGTGAGCTGGACGACGAGAGGTGGAGCACCAGCGAGGACATCGATGACGTTTAGGGAGAGAAGCTTTCTCCAGCTAGTCATGTGCCGGGGAGGTTTCTGAAAGTCAAGGCACGTGAGGTGGTCAGTTACAGCTTCGAGAAACAGAGCACCTTGGCCACGGCAGTTAACCTCGAGACCTCCGCCGCCGGGTCTCTCGCGTACGCGGCCGGAGAAAGGGAAGTAAGGAACTAGGGAGCGAGAGAGTGCTGACTTGAGACGATCCGAGAGAGAAACCGGGTCGAAAACGGGTGAGTAAACGAGGAGGTACTCGATGGTGAATCGGAGGAAAAGCTGAGAATCTAAGGCGGAGAGAGACAGAACAGTATAAGGTGTTTGGTCGGAAGGAGTAATGACTGTGGCTTCTTTCACATTAACCAAGGATCCCATTGTACTTTTTCTATGATGCTCAGTTCTTTTTTTTTTCCTCTGAAATAAAGAAGGTGGGTCTCTGCGATGTGTATTATATATATCTCTCTGCTATATACATTCACGTACAGAGGAGTATGGATACAAAGGGTAATGTTGTAAACTTGTAATTTGATTATTTTTAGACATGGTATGTCACTGTCTTCTGTGTTGCGTTCATGCATATGTACTCTTGTTGTGTACGTGTTCTCTTCATTGTACTCATTGATTTTCAAATCTAGACACCTTATTTTTGATCCGTTGGTGGCATGTTTTAAAAGTTACTGTTAGACATGTTGATTTTTTTTTCCAATTTAGAGCATAGTGGATAATAGTCCTCCATATGTTTATATACCTTTTATTTAATATTCGATATAAAGGATAACCTACTTTTATGGATATTGAGAAGATTATGCGAATATTTGGTTAATTTGGGATATTTGGTGGTATAAAATTGATGGTTACTACTGTTCGGTGGGTGTTCACGCATAATGTATACAGCTTATACAAATACGTTCATCGACCATTGGGATGAGTCAATCACACGACAATCCATTCATTGAGATAAGATGATTTACAGGACTATCCATTTCTTTCTTTTTTTGCTAAACAAAAGGGTTAAACCCGGGTCAATGATGACACAAGCCTAATCCTCGGATGGAGGTATAGCCCACGGATAGACCATCTCCTGGACATTCAAATGAGCCGAAAGCAATAGCTCATATTCATGTGGCCGGTAGGGTTTGAACCCGGATTCCCCTTATTGGGTTTTTTAAATCCCTTAAGCGCCACTAGATCACCACCACCGGTTAACCAATTCGAGACTATCCATTTCTTATTCATGGATTGACAAGATTTGATCCATAACCAATTTTACAATGTAGGAAAACACGATTAGTGAAATCAAACTCAAACAAAAAAAGTCGGAAAAGTAAACATTTAGGAGGGTAAAATATTTTCAGGTTGTCTTATATATTTATATCCATCAAAAGAAATCCTAGTATGTTTTCCGACTTAGTTAGAGTACATGTGTTCACTTTCTTTGCTAGACAATCCATTTAGGATAGTAAATATTTTCAGGTTGTCTTATATATTTACATTTGTATACACCAACTTATCACGTATAAGAGCATCTGCAATGGTGAACTTTTTTTAGAGTCCTTACTATTATTATAATATTTTTTCTGTTTTTTTTTTGTTTGAATAGTTAATGATTCTAGTTAAAATAGGGTGTTCAATGGTGTTTCCCAATTTGGAGTACTTAGAAAAAAATAATTTAAAAGTGAAATTTATTTTTTATTAATTGCATAATTAAATAAAAAGATACAATAATTATTAATCTTCATCACCAAATTTATTCTAAATATTTTCAATTAAATCATTCATGTCTACGTCTATCACGAACATCATTTCTCAATTGTTCACGTCTAAAAAAGGTTTTTGTTACAAATATAGTCTAAGAGAAAAAGGTGACCAAAATAGACTTTATTAAGAGTGTAAATACACATTTATACTATTCTGGTTAACTAATCTAAACTTAGGGTTTAGAATTATGGGGTTTAGGGGTTAGGGTTTAGGTCTTAGGGTTTAAAAAATTAAAAATTTCATCAATCGGGCTCCTTAAATTCCTTAGTTAAGGATTCTTTCTTAACTTATGCAAATTAAATACTATTATTTAAATCTGATACGTGCTAAGGATTTGGTAAATCTCCCATTGCGGGTGGCCTAAGAACATGTTTCATCTGTACTGTCAAGCCTGTCTCAAACTTTCAATGGACCCTAGGCTAAAAACTATTTAAGATATTTTTCCCTTACAAAATTTTTTCCCAAAAAAAACAGGACCCTTTTGTAAGCTAAAAATGCCAAAAAAATATAATGGACCCTGTGCAAATGCACCTCCAGCACAAGGTCAGAGCCGGGCCTGTGTACTGTAGATGTAAATGCGAACAGTTTACATGGCTTCCTGGCATGGCGTATAACTTCAAAATTATGTTACACAATATCTGTAAATAAGGATTGAAGACAAAGGAGGTGATTGATTCGACTTTAACAAGTGACTTTATCTTTACTTTTCACTCACAACCATATAATTTACCAATTATGTTTTATCTAGTTTTTAAATCTAAAGTCAAAACTTTAAAAATATGATTGCAGAAGCCTTATTTTCTAAGACAAAAAAATAATGCTGTAGAAATATCTTTTTTTTAAAAAAAAATTTCTCATTTAATTTTTACATCTATATTAGATACAGTTATATCAAAATATTCTACAAACTAAATTCTACAGTAAAATATCTACAACTACAATTTAACCAATCGTTCCCAGTATAAGGAAAATCGTACTTTTTGCTAAAGGTTAGAAACACATTTTACAAAGAATAAGTTACAAATGTCGCTAAGCAAAATTATTTATACAGAAATTTATTTATTAATCCTGAAAAGTCTTTGATTTGAGGTGTTGCGATGTCAAATTAAAGACTAGAACTGATTGAAAATTTAAAGTAGAAAACATGTCATAACTAAAACTTTGAATGGTAATAGATATAAGAAAAATACATATCTAAAAATAATATAGATCAAGTATGATAAATTTAAATCAAGTAGATATGCAGAGCAAATACATATCTAACTAATAAAACTAATTTACCGAATCATGTTCATTGTATTTAATTGAATGTTGAAAAGATAAAAATAATCTAAGTCAAATATTTTAGAAAATAGAAGTTCTAATTACAAATAAAATAAAAATTCATTCATATGTTATAATATATTTGTTGACAATAAAAAAACTTTTATTGAATATGATCTAACATAAAATCCAACTCATATTAACATTAAATTTTTAAATTCATTGAAATATAACTAAGTCAGAAAACATACTAGGATTTCTTTTGATAGATATAAATATATAAGACTATCTGACAATATTAAAAATATAATTAAATAGAATATACAAATGAATACATGTACTATAATATATATGCATGTAAGAACAAATTAAACATTAGATATGATATTTTGATTATAAAAATAGTTTTTACTATTTATAAATACACGCAATTAAAAAGGAATTAACAAATAACATGAATGAATTCCTTAAACTAATTTATATGAAAATAGTATAAGATAATTTTTTTAAAAAGTATTATTGTTTCTATAAGTTAATTATTACTAATGATAAAGATAAAAGCTATAACAAATATGTTTCTCTATATATCTAAATAGTATATATCATATTTAGTGAAGTTGTACAAATTTATATGATGCAAAAATAACATGTATATCTACTTTGTATAATTTTCTCAAATAATCTTTTCTTTTAAGCTTTTGTACTAAAAAATCACCAAAGAAGAAAAAAACAAAAAGGTTCATTAAAGAGGCAAAACACTTTTCTTCCGTTTGCTTGTTGATATATAAATATACTTAGTGAAAGAAAATAAAAAGAGCATTCTTTATATAACAACAATGAATATGTACTTATTGCAAAAAATTATATAACAACAATGAATATGTTAACTAAATACATATAATTTTCTATAAATGAATTACAAAATATACATAGTAATATATATATATTCGACATATCACTTTATAAATATTTTTTTATAAATAAATTATTACATAAAATGAAAATATTAAATCATATGACTTAAATAAAACTACTTATAGATAATTGATAGAGAAAATAAAAATTAATTTAAATGAATTCTTATTGATCCTCATTATTCTCCGAACACATTTTCTTCTTTCTATTGTAGATCAACAATTTAATGCATAGTTAACTATTTATTTTTGTTTTTCAATTAATATATAGAATAGTAAATAAATGCAAAAACTTGTATGATCGACTTTTATTTTGCATCTCTTATACACCTCCATTTAAAACCTAAGGGAAATTATAGCTTCTTTATTTTGAACTTTAATTTTACCTTTCTGTAGATTTCTATGTTTCCGCCAGATTTTATATTTGACTTTGTATTTCATCTTTGAATTAATATTATTAGATGGAAAATATGTGCAAATAATTCATCAACCCAAATATGTCCTTGGCACATATGGTATATTGTTACCACAAATTAAAGTGTACAAACAAAACCTACTTATTATACATGGGATTGAAATGTTTATTGACAGTGGTGCTGGCAGGGTCGTCTAACAGCACGTGCAACTGGAGCGATCGAACATGATCCAAATTGAAAAATAAAAAATATCAAGAATTTTTGGAAATAAATATATAAGTTATAATATAATACTTTAAATTTTTAGATATAATACTAAATTAGAGCTAGTAATTTCAAAAAAGATGTCAGATATATAAATAAATGTATAAACTTTTAAAACTATTCCATTATATGTTAAATATATTAATAATTTTTTAACATGGTCTATAAATAATTCGAGACGGCCCAACTGGATTGGTCTCTAAGTCTAGTGATTCATGTAGCCAATCTAAACATAAAAGGTCGACAAAAATAACCTGAAAGCAAGAAAAAGTACGAGACTTATTCGGCTAAATTCTGAGTCCATGAGCATATTACATTTTAGAATTGCAGGGGTTTTAAAAGAAAAAAAAAGTCTATAATCAACCTAGAAAACGTTATATCTTTCTTGTTTATAATTATTTTGACCTATTAAAAGGGAAATAATCGTGAGAGTCAAATTGGTTATGGTGGCGACTAACAGTATGATGTGCATTGTTGTTTGGGCATTGCCGCTGTCTTCAACAATGAAAGATTTGGTGCCAAGATTCTCATGGAATAACTTTATAGGACAAAGACAAAAATATACTCATGGAAATATGAAATAGAATATACATACCCTTCCATAATCGTGCAGATTTTAGCTAGAGAAATAAAATCACTACTTATTTATTGGTTTTCTAATTACAATCCTTATAGTAATATTTCTTAGATGGATAACAAGTGAGTTAATTTGCCTTTTTGCTAATTTTATCTATTTTTTATCATAACTAAAATGTGTTATTAGACAAAAATATATAAACATTTTGAACATTTAAATTCCTACTCATAATTTTGCAACTAAGAGCATCTCCAATGGCACTCTATTTTCTCCTCTATAATTCCCACAAAAATAGAATAACTCTATTATAGAGTAAACCATTGGAGCAAAACTTACTCTATAATGGAGTTATTCTATTTTTATGGAAATTATAGAAGAGAAAATAGAGTTGGGTTGGAGATGGTCTAAGAACATTAAATAATAATAGTTGGTTTCAAGTGGTGCTTATAATATTGGCTTCTAAGACCATGTCCAACCTATCTCTATTTTTATCTCTATATTTTCATCTAAAATAGAAATTTTTTTATTATAAAAATAAATTTGTTCTAATGTATACCTCTATAATAGAATTCTTTTATTTATAGAAGAAAATATAGAAATATACTATTTTCACCTCTAAATATAGAAACAAAAAGTAACATTCCTCTATATTTTTTTCTAAAATAGAGAAATTCTGTTATTGGAGTGAATCTATTTCTACAGTGGAGATTTTTATTTTAGAGGAAAATATAGAAGTATACATTGGAGATGCTCTAAAATATTTTTGTAAAAAAAAAGACTATAGCTCCTAGGACTGCTATTGTAAGGAACAAATCGCAACACCTCTCTCTTAACCATGACTCCATTAGCTACTCGTCACTAGTACTAGGTTATATAAAGTTATTAAAATTTTCAATTTTCATCAATGGAATCAATATGAATAAACCATATGTACGTGCACTTAACTGAAATCATATGTATAGATAATTCAAAAGCAATGCCACTTTTTCTTTAAATTTCCTTGAATTACTGTAGCGGTCTTGTCAATTCTAGCATGGACCCATAAATATTTAACGTGGTCACTCGTATAGTATATATGATACACTTTTCTTTTAAGTTATATTTTTCTTCTTCTTTTCGGTAAGAATTTTGTTTTGAATACATCTTTTCCGTATGATATAAAGCGTCAATTTCATTGATGATAAAAACAGTGTACTTCGGCCCTACAAATGTTACCTCTTGAAAATAATCCAAAATGTTATGAGTAGAGTCTAAGATTTAAGGATCGATCAAATCTTTAATACGACGGAGTTTCCAATGAGGAAGAAGATGAACGGGAAGCAGATATCGAATATGAAATTTAGATTATAATGATCCAAAAATATTGCAATATGTCTTATCATCAAACTAAATAATTAAGCTGGTGGGATACAATTCACATTCCCATTGAATGAAAAGATTAAAGAAGATGATTCTGTAATCCAAATAAGTCGGTTTTCTAAATTGTTTTGATTCTATTTATGAAAAGAAATAATGAAGATTTGGGAAGATTTTGTACCAAGAGAAAAAGGGTGTGAAACTTGCTTTATGGGGAACAAACGAAAAGGGTGACTTGATATGGTATGTAGATGCATGCTGAAAGTGAGAGGCACTTTTTCTTCCTGACAAAAAGGGCACTTTCCAAATAAATATACGTCTTGTTCGTGTCGGTGACACCAAGGACACGTTAATTAACTTTGAGAAGCAACGCTGAATGATGAAAAACGATAAACGTAAGAATATATGAAACAATTACATTAAGAGGCAGTTTTATGTTTTTAATAACATAATGAGACAGTTTTTTCTACCGACACATTTTTCTCTAACTTTATCACATATAGTTCAGTTTTTCAAATCAAAACAGAACTGCATTGTAAATAATGGGACCCACTTTTATTTATCTCTCTCTCTTATTAATCTACTTTCATCTCTCTCTTTTTTTTTTTTTTTTTTTCAAAAAATCTCATCTTCTTCATCTTAAAACCTGTGAATTTAATCTCTCAAATTTTATAATCATAAATGACACAAAAATAAAAGAGAAGATGACGGAGAGTTAGACAGAAATGGCGACGATGACGGAAATGGCGACAAAGACAATAACGATGACGTAAACAAAAAAGGCGTTGAGGACAACGATAGATATGTTAACCACACCAGCATAGATGACAAACTCATTTTTTTTATGAATCTCAAGCTCGATATGCCGTGTTGTGTCTCGATTCATCCTTCCTCGTCGTGATTCATTGTCGTGACCTTCCCACCTCTCATATGCGTTCTGAAACTGGCATGATAAGCTTGAAGCAACAATGGCTAATTTAGGCATTTTTGTAGACTTGGTCCCTAAATTTATTTGTTATTTATTTGATAACCCCAATACTTTTTAAATGTAAAAATTGGTACTGAATTTCGTCTCAAACTTTAGAAATTAAATTCTAACCATTTGTAGTACGAATACATCTATAAAAATACAATAAAACAACTACAGACACACATATATGACTTAAACGAACAAAAAAATATGTACACCAAATTGTACAACAGTACACATGTAAAACAATAAACAATGTACACAAACTTTTTTACCATTCATATATACAACAATACACATGTACATGGGATTCCCATGTAAAGTGTACATATGTAGTGTGGTGTACATGTGAACAACAATAAGGTAGTGTACATGTGTACAACAATATGGTAGTGTACATGTGTACATCACTAGATTAACGTGTACAATATAAATATTATATTTTTAGATATTTACATACACATATGTTTATGATATATGTTAGATGTCCAACATGTTGTAAAGTTGTGTACACATGTTAGTGTACATATGTTAGTTAGATTTACACGATATATTTTCAATCACCATCTATATATAGTGACATGACATATTTTCAATCACCTTCTGTGTACATGTGTACATGACATGGAGTATACAAAATCACATTGTACATAAAACAACAATCTTTCTATATAGAAGCATGCTCCCATATTGAAACAAATCGATGAGACAAGATTTGCGGAAAATATTTCATAGGCACACATGGTTATGCATTAAAAACATATGTTTTGACTATCGACAAGGATTAACGTGTACAATATACATATTAACGTATACAATATACATATTATATTTTCAGATATTTACATGTACACATATGTTTTTGGCTATCGACAAGGATTAACATGTACAATATACATATTATATTTTCAGATATTTACATGTACACATATGTTTGAGATACATGTTAGATGTCCAACATGTTGTTAAGTTGTGTACATATGTTAGTGTACATATACACATTAAAGGTTGGTGGCATACATGTGTACAACAATATGATAGTGTACATGTGTACAAAAATATGGTAGTGTACATGTGTACATCACTGGACTAACGTGTGTAATATAAATATTATATTCTTATATATTTACATGTACACATATGTATAGATGTCCAACATGTTGTAAAGTTGTGTACATATGTTAGTGTACATATACACATTAAAGATTATGGTTTATGACAAAAATACAATATATAGCTTTAATATTTTTTTTACAATGTGTACATGCGACGCGTACACTAGTGTACATATGAATTATTTTGTACACGTGGATAAATAAATTTTGTGTACATAATGTCATGTGCATATGATATTTATACAAATATTATTAGAAATAACGTACACAAGAAATGAATTTAAGATATTTATCATCTCACTCATTTTATTCATTTTAAGATGCTTTTGAAAGTATGGACCAAATAAAAAGAATTTATTTGAAAATCAGAAACATATGTTGCAGAAACAAAACAAAACAAAATGGTATGGACCAAATGTTGTAAAATCAAAAAACAAAATTCATGGTTTGGACTGCACATTTAAAAATACCAGGTCAAATTCGTGGATAAATTTGAACAAATTGGAAGTTTGAGATAAATTGGAGAATAAACAAAAATTGGAGGACCAGATGTGCAAATAATGTAAAATTCACCATTGTTGCTCCAGAGAAGCTTTCTCTTCCATCTGCGACCAAATCTGATGATGCTCTTCTCGATCTGCGGATACAGAAAGGATGAAACAATTTTACTCTAACACCAAATTAGTTGAGCTGTAATTTGAAATAGTCGACAACGGAGCTCTCCGACCGCTCCTTCACGTTAGTCATGGCTTGAAGATGAATCGAGATGACATTTAAATGCATTGTTTTCCACACCACTGTTCTTTTTATTATAGAAAGAATTACACTCTAGAGCAGTTTCTGAGTTTATTTTATATCCTAGGACAGTTTGTGCTATTAACATAGTTTTTCTTAACGAGATTCACTTTATAGTTATAACTTAACCAAATAAAGTTGTAACTAATTGATATTTGATTTCTACGGAATTTAGTCACAACTCTTCTAGCAGACAAAATAAAATGGGTCCCACATACCTTCTTTTTCTTCATTTTTTCTTCTTAAGTTCTTTACTTTTTTTGTATAATGATTGTTGTTTTCTTCAGAACTTTTTTCCACAAAATATATTTATAATCAACATCTTTATTATTAACTCTATCTTTTGAGATATGTCAAGGTATATCTCTGATGGTAGTATAATCATGTATACAATGGTGTCAACAGTGTGATAGATTCAAGCTACAATCATGGCGTTAATGTCTTCTCGCGTCGCCGTACTCTGTCTCCTTTCTTCTACACAAATCTTCTCTTTTGCAACCTTTGAGGTTCGATGAGACGCTTCAACGTTGTTGTCCTCAACCTCTCTTCCACAGTACCTTTAGAGATCTTTGTGGTTATCTCAGCCTCCCTATGTGTCTCCGGTGGAATATAAAGGGAAGCCACTGCTACATCCCAGATTAGAACGCCGTTATTGAACCTTGAACTCAAGTTTCCTTAAAATTTATATTTGGTCCTTGTAATTTTAATTATTTTTACTATTGTCCCAAAATTTTCAGACTTGTAAATAAGTCCTCATTAATTAATCCAAAATTTTCAAATTTTCATTCTAGCCCCTATCAAATGAAATGGACAAATATATGTACTAAAGTTCTCTAAGTGAGCAAATATCATAACTTGAGCAATGTACAGATGAATCAGTGTACATGTGATCTTTTGTATGATGTTGTACATGTAGACATTGTTATATATTTGTACATGTTGGCGATATTTGACACATTGAGTACCTTACAAGTATCATTTCCATACCTAAATTATGTGTTCAACAACATCATTCCATAACTAGATTAATATTATGTATCCCATATTATTGTATACATTTTTAAACATATATGTACATAAATAATATATAAAAATATATATATGTACACAACAACGATTGAACACATGTACACATATGTTACATATATTTGTCCATTTCATTTGACAAACGATTGTACACATGCACACACATTGCATTTTAGAACCTAGCAAATGAAATGGACAAATATATGTAACATATGTGTACATGTGTACAATCGTTGTTGTGTACATATGTGCATTCTTATATATTATTTATGTACACATATGTTTGAAACATGTATACAATAATATGGGGTACATAATATTAATCTAGGTACATAGACAAGATAAAAAATATAATATCAATGTTTATGGTATGATGTTCTAAACAAACATTCACTCAAAAATGAAAACTCATTCCATTAATGTAAATCACACTTTTTTATCCTTACAATTACAAAGAGAAAATTAGTGAACATGTTTACATGTTAAGTTGGTGACGTACATGTGTACAACAAATATGGTAGTGTACATGTGTACAATACTTGATATACATGTGTACAATAAATATGGTAATGTACATGTGTACAACACTGGACATGTGGATGATAAAGCATTTGTGTATGCGGTAGTGTACACATCAAATAGCTTCAAAAGTTATAGTGTACACATATATCGTTACAACAATGTATACAATAAATGAATCATAGCCCATGGAAAAACAAGTTGTGCTTATTTGCATATAACAAAGGTTAAAATGCACATTAATAAGTTTGGGGCAAAAATCAAAGGTCATTTCTACAAATCTGAAAGTTTGAAGTCCAAAATGAAAAAAATAATTTGAAGGACCAAATGTGCAAAAAAATAAAATCTTGACCATTGTTGTTTCCAAGCTTCCACTCTATGACGGAGAGGATGACCCACAAGGATTCTAGACGACGACAATAGATATGAACACGACGGAGGTGATTTTTCTTCTTCGATGACAAACGAGGCAGCAGAGTGGTGATTCGCCTTAGAAGCTCGCCGTCGAGCAATCACAGAGAGCCATTTTTATTTACAACAGCTTCACATAGAGCTCTGTCAATGAAAAATGGTGTGGCCGTTCAGTGCTCGCTGATGAAAGAGAATAAAAAGTTAAATATGAAACTATCGTCACTACAGATCTTCACTACAGATCTTCCATTAAAGAAAAAAGGAAGATGAAAAAGTTAAAGATGAAATTATGGTCGACACATATCAACTATTAAAGAGAGAGAGAAAATAAGATCAAACTTGTAGGACCCATTTTGTTAGACGAATAAGTTTAGTTAACTTGTAGTCATGATAAACTGTCTTAAGAGCAATAACTGCTTTATTTTGTAATAAAAATTCAGAAACTGTCCTATAGTGTAAATGACTCAGAATATATTATGTACATGTCGTATCGCTCACGAGAGTTCTAGCTTGAAGATTCTCAAAATACAAATATATATTAAATATTTTCAGTTAAATTTTTTGTAAATTAAAATACCCATAATTTTATCACAAAACCCATAACTAAATTCAATATATTGAGAATTCCCAAGCTAAAACTCCCATTAGAAATGCTTTTATTTTAAGTGCTGCACCCTATAACTCTGCTTTTCTTTTTGTAAAAATTTCGAGTTTTTAACTACATATGAGGTTTAACAAACTAGATATTGATATCATGTTAGGTTTAACTCAACACTACTGAATCAATTGGTCAATTTTTTTTATATATATTAATGTTGTCTTTTATAAACTTTTGATGTGGATTGCTCAATCGTCGCTCTCGTTTTCTACTTCATGATGTGAATTGCTCATTTGATTTTGCTGCAAAGACAAGGACACAGAAAAACTTATATGTAGTAGAGGTCGTGCAATAGTAGTCGTTGATCTGACAATGATAAATAACATGGATCAACTATATATGTTTTTTCAACATATAATTTTGATTTTTATTAAAAAACATATAATTTGTTACCTTTGCTTACAACTTAATTAGTTCTGAAAAAAAAACTAGCCCATAAAATGAAAAAAAAAACTAGATCATGAAAGTAATGGAATTTAAGTCTAAAATCTTCATTTCTGTACATCGCCCATCATCGATAATAATTATATGTAGATACATTTCCTATAAGTCTTCGCTTATATCAATTGTAAGGAAGGTTCCATTTAACTCCACATCTCCTGTGTATTAAAGGAAAAGCATTGTTATTTAATGCACTCATATTATGTTTGCCACGTGGCAGATTCACAGCGATTTGAGAACAAATACGTTTACGTATCACGTACAGAGGGTTTTCGGCTAAACTCTACATAAATACATTCACACTATATACTATTTTACGTTTGTTTCAATAGAAAAATCACATGCACGGTTCTACGGGTTATACAAAGTTTTACATAAAAAGATAATTTACAAAAAATCATTATTGTCTATGCTTATTTTATTTTTACTTAATTTATTTTAATAGAATAATATCTTGCATGTGTTATTTTGAAAAAAAGACTTTTAGTGTTACGGTATCCCCTACATATTATTTGGGAATCATTTAAAAAATATGAACCTTAGTTTTGTAAGAATGAAAAAATGACCCCATCCTATATGTCACTTCTGTATGCTTTCTATATCCTATTTCAAAGAATTCTAAAGCACCTTATATAAATTATAGTCTAAAAATTATACTCTCTAGCATTACTTGATCGCATATATCTTTCCTTAAATAAAACCTACGAAATTATCTAATGTAATTATATATATATATATATATATCGTAATTAATAATCTTAAATAATAAAGATTTGATAAAAAATTGTATACTTTCTATCATTTTTGTTTAATTTTTTATTATTAAAATAAATTACACAATTACATTAGTGATATAATAAAAATTAGATTTTTTGTATATGTTATATTTTGAAATTTTTCAAAACGAGTATAAATTACTAAAACTTAAAAATCTTATATAAACTTTTGTGATCAAAGTTTATTTTTTTTTTATATTAGGATACAATGATTATAAGACCGTATGAATAAATAATTTTATTTTAATAGGTTTATATATATATATATTTCATATCGTTTAAATTAAACTATACATCGTATGAAAATACATACTAATATTTGATATTTGCATTGAACATATATTGAAAAGTTAATATTTTAATTTTGAAATCTTCATTGTTTTTCTAAATGATAATAAATCATTGAAACTACTAAACATCCACATTAAAAAAAATCGTTGGTGTAAAATTTTATTTCACAAATATGCAAATAATCATAAAATCATATGAGTTGAAACCTCATTTAATAATATCAATATTAAAAATAATATCTATGTTAATATAATTTAAATTTAATTACATATTATATACGACAAATAAGAGTGATTGTTTTGATTTATTTACCCTAAAATAATTGCAAAAACAAGAGTGATCGTTTGATTTATATGCGCACACCAATTATTACATATAGTAATTTATTTTTAATTATTTAAAATATATAATTATTATTTTATAATTTCATAATTTGCCGAAAAACAGAAAATAAGTAGTAAATATAAAATATTGCACAATATGATGCGTGCAATTGATATATGCAGTACATAATTTTTATAAGTTTCAGCAAAAAGAATGTTTGTATTAATTAGAAAGATTGGTGAATGAGCAAAGAAGGTATAAAATAATTAAAATTTAAAATCATGCAATTAATTTATCAATATCTGAATTATTCGAAAGTTTCACTAAAAATGTATACTAATATTAATGAAGAAATTAATGTCTTAGTGTCAAATGATGATTTGTTTATGTTCTTATAAGTTATATTTTTGTAACTAAAATAATACTAGAAAAATCAATTCGATTGAATTAAACAAACACAAACAAAACCAAAATAAAACGAACCAAACACAAACCAAACTAAATTAAAACTGAATCGAACACAATCCAAATCGAAATAAAACCGAACACAAATCAAATCAAACTAATTTGAATTGACTTTAGTTAAGGGTCTCTTAGACTTTAATAAACCAATTCGAACATAAATCCGTATTTTTTTAACAAAATCTAAACATATAGTTAAACCGACATGTTTATCCTTAATAAAACTGAAATATTGCTGATTTAACATCATTTGTCAATATTATATATTTTAAATATTTATTATAAAATTTACCCTGCGCCAAAACGCATTTCTTATCCTAGTTTATCTCGTATTTACCCTCACAATATCCTTACTTTTGCATAATTTTAGACGTGTATCACACACCCATCACAATCTTTTCGGCTTTGTTCACTGTTCATCGAGCTCTACTATGACACCTGTTCTAAAACTCGGCCGAGTCACCGATTTTGCGGCCGAGAATACGGTGATCGGAGCTGTAGCGTGGCGAGTTAGGGGTGATCGGTATCATTATACGGTGAGGCGAGTTATGTCCGCTTGGACCGTAGAATTGCATAACGCGGCGTATACAAAGTGAAAACTCGGAATCTCAAAGTTCACTTGAAATCACTAAAATAGCGTGATTCTCAAAAAATGAGACTGGAAGTGTTGCATAAACATATGATTCGAAGTTGTAAACATGATATCGTTTCTGACTGAAACGGGTGGTGGTTTCTGTCATGTCTGGTGGTTGCCAAACGAAGAAGATGATATTTTCAATTTGACTTCACGATTTTCAATTAGTTTTTAAAGGCCCAGGTAGTTATAATATTCATAAGCCTAGTCCGTTAGTTGTAATAATAGTTCTTTATACTTTTAATTTGCATGTACTAATAACAATTTTTGTATTTTTGTTTCTTCTCGTTATCAAGTAGATCTTTTTCTGTATTAATTAAGTAGATCTTTTTCTGTATTAATGTAACTAAATAATAATAATTATGATTTATGATATACTTTGGTGTTTAATGAATTTTTTATATATTTTAAACTAAAAATATATTAAAAATTATTCCCCGTGTATACCCCGAATTTATCCCGATTTTTCGACAACTCGCTAGGCATGAGATTGCCGCACGGATAGCGCGTAGCGCGATTCCAAACAGGGCTATGACATATCTCTTCTTCTTGGGATTGTGTTTACTTTCACAACTTAACTGTGCATTTACGATGAATACAAGATCAGATCTTTTTTTAAAGTAACACGTAAAGGGTTTTTAGTCAAAAAAACACTTAAAGGGTTAAAAAGTTTAAAATGTAATCAGAAATGTGGGGTGCATAGCAAAAAAGAAAAAAAAATCTTAGAGTTCCCTGGCACGTACATCTGCACTAGGGAGACGAAGTTCAAATGAATGCTCTCCAGGACAACAGTAACTAAATTCAAGTAACATTTTATAGCTACCGAAGTATATACAAAAAATACAACAACCTCTTTTGTACATATGTTGCAATTTGTAAACTCATTTGAACTTATAGTTGATAAAAGATCCAATTAATATGACGAAAGTCAGTATAAAACAAAGACAAAATCATTGTCATTAAATAATTCTTTTCTTTTTCGATTGATCAGTACGTGATTTCAAAAAGGCGTAGGGCAGCCAAGGGGTAAAAGTAAAACAGATAATATATTTTCATAGCTTTTTTTTTTCCTCAAGAGTTTTTTTTTTCATTAATGATAAAAGGAAATGGTCAAGCCTATTATAAATCCTAATACAACAAACCGAAACCCACAAAATAAACAGGCCAAAATGGTTTCTCAATTGGGCCTGAAACCCTACGTCCCACATTGCAGAAACCCTAATCTTATCTCAACACCCGCGCACCGCCGCCTCTCAAATCGATCTGTTCGTTGAAGGGACACATGGCGTCATCCTCGACGTCGAGGGGCAACTTGACGGCACCGCTTGTTGTTACTTCACCGCCGGAGACCGAGAACGCGGATTGCCGGACCACACCAGCTCACCAAGTCTCCGTCGATCTTCACCTCGAACATCTTTACTACCATGGGTCTCTAGAATCGGAGAGAGAGGCAAAATGCCTCCGTGGCGATATCTCCTCCACCGCCATTTCTTGCACATACCCAAAAGAACTCCGCCAACTACACCATCTTTACCGTCGGGGAGCTTCCGCCTCCTCCAACAAGAACACAAACCAAAGAAACTAAAAGCTAACTAAAGAAAATAGACTAAACCCTAAAAGACTAGGGACCATGAGCCGGCGACGCAAGGCAGTGAAAGCCTTTCTTCCCGGAGACTAGAACCGAGCACGGCGGATCTGAAGAAGTTTCCCCGTCACGGCGACAAAAGACCGGCGGCGGCGGAGCTGCGAGAGCCTCCACTTCCCGGAGAAGAACCGGCGGCGATGGATCTGTGGTAGCCTCCATCTCCCGGACGCAAACCTCGAACCTGCGAGCCAATCTTCTCACACCGTGGGACTCCACCGGAAGCGTCTTCCCTCCAAGCGAGGAGCCACCGAAGAGAATGGCACCAATCCAGAGCTCAAACAAAACTACCCGTTAGAAAAGGCGGAGAAGCGGCAAAACGGAAAACCTTGACAGAAAGAAAAAGGAACCGGCGACGGCACGGACGCTCACACGCCGTCCGACCGCCGGTTCCGATCTAGAGCTCTAATGTTGTTGTCTTTATGACAAGTTGTATATATTTTCGTAGCTATTTTCGTTATTCGTCAATATTTATTTTCTTAATTTCCTTGTTCTCTTATGAAAATAAAAAATAAATAATTTGGGTGTACCCAAACCACATTCACATATTATCCATCCACAAGTATATTGTAGGCCCCCTCTTGAGCACTGGGCGAGTAGCTACGGTCCCTTTTCATAAAAATAGAGTGATACTTCCGAATTCCTACGCTTGCTTTCACATGTTGTTAGTATCTAATAGTATGCTAGATTGTTAGTACATTATTCTTCGTACATACACTACAAGAAAACAAATAATTAACGAGGGCCATTTTCCTCGTTAATTCCTCGTAAAAGGAGGTTTACGAGGAATTAACGAGGAAAAGCCTTTCGTCGTTTTTCGTCCGTCGTAAAAAAGGATTCGTCGCCATTTCCTCGTAGAATAGCGAGGTTTCGATTTCCTCGTAAAGACGAAGTTAATATTTCGTCGTAAGTTCCTCGCCCCCTTTCCTTGTAAATCACTCGCCTAGTTTCCTCGTACAAACCACGTGAACCACGCGTCGTTACTTACACGTAAGATCCTTGAAATCATATCCTCGTAAATTCGATGTAATATCCTTGAAAGGATTTCCTCGTAAAATCGATGTAGAATCGTTGAAAGGTTTTCCTCGTAAAAACCTCGAAAGCCATTCCTTGTAAAGACCTCGAAAGACTTTCCTCGTAAAAACCTCGAAAGCATTTCTTCGTAAATTTCTCGGAAACATTTTCGTCGTAAATAACTCGTAGACTTCCATTTTTCGAATTAATAAAATATTATTTGATAAATATAATAATTATTAATTTAACAAAATAAAAATATTTAAATATTGGATTTATAAATAAATTTTAAATAAAATTCACAAGCAACAAAATATTTTATATATAATTAAGTTTTGGATTTTATAATACATAAACCGAAAAAAAACTAAAAAAACTAAGGCTCGTTCATCGCCTCGTAGAATTCCTCGCTCCTCCTCGTAACATCCTCCTCGTTATGTGTGCCCGATGACTCGCCTGGAATGGGATTTTGTTGTTTCATGTTCCTCAACAAAGCTTCCCATTCCGGATTTGTGGACGCTATAACGTCGATGAAGGCTTCGAGTCCACTCACACGGCTTTTGGTCGCGCCCAGCTCGGAACGCAACTGAGTGACTTCTTCGGTCTGTCTCTGAGCATAAGATGATGTCGCTCTCGGGACATCATTGACGGAACCGATCCCCAACGTACGTCCCTTTTTCTTAGGGACAACCTTAAAAACAAAAAAATTATATTTGTTAGTTAAATTTAAAAGGGAAATTTAATCAATTAATAATTAAAAAGATATAATGTTAAAAAATTTACCTCCTCGTAAATCTTATCCACTTCAGTTGTGGATAAGGTAACTGGTAATCCGTCGCCGGACTGCTGGGTCAGCTGAGTCTGGCGCTCTTCAACCCGAGCAATTACGTTGTTGTAGATTTGCTCGGACTTGCCATCTAAAAACTGGCCCGCCTTGTTTTTGTGGGTCCGCTCGTAAAGTTCCGGAAGAGTCGGGAGACGTCCCAACTCTTTGGCCTAAAAACATTTAAGAAAATTGTTAGAAATATATTTAATTATATTAAAAATAATAATTAAATATTTAATTACGTACCATTTTCAAACGGACACCGGCATGTGGTTTTTGGCCCGTAGAGTGTAGCATCGGGCCGTTACCGTGCTCGTCTACCGTGTTACGGGCGGCAGCACAAATGTTTGCGATCCTAATGGAGTTAGGATCCTTCCAGTAACGGATGAGGCCGTCCCAAACATCCGTGGTAAGCTCAGCGGGTTTGCCACGGGTGTACCCCTTGACGATCCAGGCACCCTTCCAGTTGCAAACCGTGTCCGACAAGCGAACTTGCGCCTTTTCGTAAAACGCCTTCCTCACTCTCTCACTGACCCCGATGGACCAATGATACTTTTGCTGCAAAAAAAAATTAATAATTAGTTAATAAAAAAATAATTAATTAATAGAATTACTTACAGCGTAAATCTTGAACCACGTCTTTCGGATGTAGATCGGCGTCAATTTCCAGTTTGGATGCGCCATGGAGAAGTAACCTTTAATCGTCTCGGTTACATCTGTCGCAAGGGAATTGTCAACCCCAAACCTGGAAAAAAATGAAAATTTAAATTATTTAATGAAGTTATAAATTAAAATAATTATTTAAAAAATACACTTACCATAAAGTCCCGTCGGGTCTGTCGGGGTCTATGATTGGTAAACCAGCTCTGCCTGGCATACCAAGAATATCCTCGACAGTGTACTGCGAGAAGGGAACAGTAGGTGGCACCATGAGATCGGGATGAACAGCGGCGGGGATCTCAGGAGGAGCCATCGGAGGAGGCACCGGAGGAGCCATCGGCTGAGCCATCGGCTGAGCCATCGGCTGAGCCATCGGCTGAGCCATCGGCTGAGGCTGAGCCATCGGAGGAGGAATCGGAGGGAAGAAATGCTGAGTCTCGGAACAGACTCCTGATCCGAAGAACCTGAACCGCCGGCACCTGAAGAAGAACCTGGCGGGTCTAACTGACTACCAGGCTCACCGAATATCTCCCTGTAGTGAGCAGTAAGCATGCGCTGGCGAACCTGCAAAAATATATTTTTTTGAGATTATGATCATCAATAATTAAAAAGCTATCATCAATAATTTAAAAATCTATCTAACAAACATAAAATCCGTAAACCTATCTAAATTCTCTAAACTAACCACCTAAATTAACCACCTATCTAAATTGTCTAAACTAATAAAGGGGGCGAGGAAATTACCATTTTCGGAGGAGAGAGGAATGGGAAAGGAGTTAGAGACGAAATGGGGAGGAAGTGGAGAGGAAGTTGGGAGGAATGGACAGTGTGAGGTTTGTGAGGTTGTATATATAAGTTACGGAGGTCTCGCAATTTCCTCGTAAGTTTACGAGGAATTAAAGAGGCCCGTGTTCCTCTTTCTCGTAAAAACCTCGTAAGATTACGAGGAAATTGCGAGGCCCGTCCCAAACTAAACGATAAATTAGCGAGGCCCGTCTTTTTGTTACTCGTAAAACCCTCGTAACATTACGAGGAAATTGCGAGGCCCCTCCCAAATAAAACGATGAAATTTCGAGGCCCGTCTTTCTGTTCCTCGTAAATGCTTCGTAAGTTACGAGTTATTAACGAGGTTATTTTCTAAACCTCTAAACTCTAAACCCCAAACCTTAAACCCCATCTTTCTTATATTCTACTTCATATATTCATAACATATCAAAACTCAAAATTTATAACCACAATTCTTTAACTTCTAATATCAATCTCTTCTTCCTAATTTAAACTTATACAAAATCAAATTATTTATTTAAATATAATCATTTGAAGATTTGAAAATATAATCATTTGAAGATTTGAAAATATAATCTTTTGAAGATTAAAAATATAATCTTTTGAAGATTTAAAAATATAATCTTTTGAAAATTATAAAATTATTAATGGGGTTTGGAGTTTTGGATTTAGACAAAATAGATAAGAAAGATGGGGTTTGGGGTTTAGGGTTTAGGGGTTTAGACAACATATCTCGTTAAAACCTCGTAAACCTACGAGGAAATAACGAGGCAAAAAAAAAAAAAAGAAAGCCTCGTTAATTCCACGTAAGCTTACGAGGGCGTTACGACGATTTGTGCTTACGTGGAATTAACGAGGCCCGTGTATTTCTTTTTTTCTACTTTCCTCGTTATTTCCTCGTAAATTACGAGGAATTACCGAGGTTTTCTTTCTAAACCTCTAAAATCAAAAACCCCAAACCACAAACACCATCTTTCCTATCTTCTACTCTTCATATTCCAATCCCAAACCTCAATCCTTTATTTTTCATTCAAAACCTCAAACTCAATATTCTTAACATTTCAAACCTCAAAATTTATAATCACAATTCTTTAAATTCTAATATCAATCTCTTCTTCCTAATTTAAACTTATACAAAATCAAATTATTTATTTAAATATAATCATTTGAAGATTTGAAAATATAATCATTTGAAGATTTGAAAATATAATATTTTGAAGATTTAAAAATATAATCTTCTGAAGATTTGAAAATATAATCATTTGAAGATTTGAAAATATAATCTTTTGAAGATTTAAAAATATAATCTTTTGAAAATTATAAATTATTAATGGGGTTTGGAGTTTTGGATTTAGACAAAATAGATAAGAAAGATGGGGTTTGGGGTTTAGGGTTTAGGGGTTTAGACAACATATCTCGTTAAAACCTCGTAAACCTACGAGGAAATAACGAGGCAAAAAAAAAAAAAAGAAAGCCTCGTTAATTCCACGTAAGCTTACGAGGGCGTTACGACGATTTGTGCTTACGTGGAATTAACGAGGCCCGTGTATTTCTTTTTTTCTACTTTCCTCGTTATTTCCTCGTAAATTACGAGGAATTACCGAGGTTTTCTTTCTAAACCTCTAAAATCAAAAACCCAAACCACAAACACCATCTTTCCTATCTTCTACTCTTCATATTCCAATCCCAAACCTCAATCCTTTATTTTTCATTCAAAACCTCAAACTCAATATTCTTAACATTTCAAACCTCAAAATTTATAATCACAATTCTTTAAATTCTAATATCAATCTCTTCTTCCTAATTTAAACTTATACAAAATCAAATTATTTATTTAAATATAATCATTTGAAGATTTGAAAATATAATCATTTGAAGATTTGAAAATATAATATTTTGAAGATTTAAAAATATAATCTTCTGAAGATTTGAAAATATAATCATTTGAAGATTTGAAAATATAATCTTTTGAAGATTTAAAAATATAATCTTTTGAAATTATAAAATTATTAATGGGGTTTGGAGTTTGGGATTTAGACAAAAGAGATAAGAAAGATGGGGTTTGGGGTTTAGGGTTTAGGGGTTTAGACAACATATCTCGTTAAAACCTCGTAAACCTACGAGGAAATAACGAGGAAATAAAAAAAAAAAGAAGCCTCGTTAATTCCACGTAAGCTTACGAGGTCGTTACGACGATTTGTGCTTACGTGGAATTAACGAGGCCCGTGTATTTCTTTTTTTCTACTTTCCTCGTTATTTCCTCGTAAATTACGAGGAATTAACGAGGTTTTCTTTCTAAACCTCTAAAATCAAAACCCCAAACCACAAACACCATCTTTCCTATCTTCTACTCTTCATATTCCAATCCCAAACCTCAATCATTTATTTTTCATTCAAAACCTCAAACTCAATATTTTTTTTTATAATCGAATCACATGCATTAAGTCTGAAAATCAATCATATTAAAACACAAATACATCAATCAGATACATTTTCGTCATCACTAGAAACATCATCATTTTCATTAAACTCGTCTTCAACAGCTTCATCTGTGCCATCGTCGGTAAGATCTTCATACTCATGATTATGCGGATCAATGAGAAGAATGTCATCAATTTGTTGTTCAGGTTCCTCGACTTCATTTATCTGTTCTTCTTGCAATGGTGGTTCTTCTCCACTTATGATTCGTCCTCGAGGTGTAACTTTGATCACGGATAACCAATTTATTCCCGATTCTCTCATCCGAGGGTATGGAAGGTAGCTAACTTGATCTGCTTGTGAAGCTAAGATGAAAGGCTCGAATTTGTTGTACCTGAAAATAAAGAAAACATAGAAATAAGCTTATTCTACTCATGTATGCCAAATAAAGAATTTGTTGTACCTTCTTCCACCATTGACATCAACTACACCGAATTTGTTAAACCGAACACCTCTGTTGACGACGGGGTCGAACCACTCACATTTGAAGAGGACGCATTTCAGCTTCAATATCCCTGGAAATTCCACTTCGATAATCTCTGTCAAGATACCGTAGAAATCGGTTTCCCCTTTCACACATATTCCATAGTTACTGGTTGCCCGCTGTCTACCATACTCATATGTGTGAAAAGTATAGCCTCGTGTGAAATACATCTGTGAAGTGGTGACCTTTACATGTGGAGATTGAATTACTTCATGTAACCACTTAGGATAATCTGCATCGTCGTCAAAATCAACCTGCAAAAAAAAAGTGAACGTTAAAATACAAATCATTTATGAATAAAGAGTTTGAGTTAATACATGACTCTTCAACCATTTTATAAAGTGTTGATCTTTCCTTTTGTCTACGTCAGTTGTGGATATACCAGGGAATGTTTCTTCGACTTGTGAAACAAATAGGCTGTAAAATCACTTTTTATATTAATTAATATTTGGCAATTATATATATGTGTTAATTTATATATACGTGTCCATTTATGTTACCTTTCAAATAACGAATCAATGGATCCTCACAATTAAGTAGAATATAGGTGTGTGCACTATGAGCGTCTTCTTCACTCGACCACCAAACCTCTTTTGATTTTCCACCCAGTCGCCCAATCTGGCTAAAGATGTCTGGAACACCAGCAACTGCGTATGTTGGCGCGACACCACCATCATCATATCTCCTTGGAGCTCTTTCCGAGTACGTACTTTTGACGCAAAGTAGTACGATGTGAAGTGAGAAGTTTCTTCCGTCAAACTTCCAGCAATTAGAACCTTCAACCTTTGCAAGGTTCTTTGCTTTCCCTTCAAATATTTCATGGCTCGCTCATACTGATACATCCATCCGTAATGTACAGGTCCACGAAGCAATGCCTCATATGGAAGGTGGACAGCTAGATGCTCCATTACGTCAAAAAACCCAGGAGGAAATATCTTCTCCAAGTTGCACAATAAGATGGGAATGTTCTCTTGAAGCTGTTCCACGACTTCTACTTTAAGGGTGCGGGTGCTCAGATCCCTGAAAAATGCTCCAATGCCTTGTATATTCCAAAAACAATTATACACATATTAGTCATATATATTTCAAACTAAATCATTATATATAAAATAACTGCATAATAAATATAGTACTGCAAGTGCTTCATGTACGTTTGTAGGAAGTAGCTCCGCAAAAGCAAAGGGAAGTAGTCGTTGCATAAAGACATGACAGTCATGACTCTTCATCCCAGAGAATTTTTGACCCTTTTCAACGCATCTAGACAGATTTGAAACATACCCATCGGGGAATTTCACTTCTGATGCTACCCAGTTGAACAACACCGACTTTTTTTCTGAAGACAATCTGAATATCGGAACAGGAACTTGCCCATTGCTGTTTATATGTAACTCGCTTCTTGAGCAAATATCCGGCAAGTCTAACCTTGATTTTATGTTGTCTTTTGTCTTCCCCGGGACATTCAATATTGTATTCATGATGTTCTCAAAGAAATTCTTCTCTATATGCATCACATCGAGGTTGTGGCGCAGAAGAAGATCCTTCCAATATGGCAACTCCCAAAATATACTCTTCTGTGCCAGTTGTGATGAACACCGTAAGAATCAGGCATATTAGGGGGAACATGCCAATTACCACCACGAGGAACTGTTTCCAAAACTCCATAGTAATCGAGTTGCTTTTCAGTTTCTTCTCCAGTTAAATATGGAGGAGGAGTGTCTCTCACAACCCTTTTGTGCCTAAACAATGTCTTGTTTCTTCGGTACGGATGGCCAATGGGAAGAAATCTACGATGACAATCGAACCACTTGTCTTCCTCCCATTCTTCAGTTGAAACGCATCTGTCGCTCCATTACAATATGGACAAGCTAATCTCCCATGTGTAGTCCATCCCGACAACATCCCATAGGCAGGAAAGTCACTTATGGTCCACAAAAGCATCGCTCGCATCGTGAAATTCGTCTTCGTTGAGCAGTCATACGTCCTCTCCCCTGTTGACCACAAATCCTTCAACTCTTTTATCAGTGGTTGCAGGAAAACATCCAGCGACCTTTTAGGATGTTTCGGACCAGGTATTAATATGGTCAAGAATAGCAACTCCCGTTGCATGCACATCTCCGGTGGCAGGTTGTATGGCGTAAGAAAGACTGGCCACAATGAATATTGTCTCCCTGACATTCCGAATGGACTAAATCCATCTGTGCATAATCCGAGATACACATTCCGGATATTGCTAGCGAATTCCGGATATACTTTGTTAAAATGTTTCCAGGCTCTTGCATCTGATGGATGTGTCATCTCACCATCCGTCTGAGTATGCTCGGCATGCCATCTCATCTTTCCAGCAGTCTGCTCTGATTGGTACAATCTTTTCAATCTGTCTGTAATTGGTAGGTACCACATCCTTTGGTACGGTACCCTATTACGTCCCCGTCCTTGCGGCTTGAATCGTGGCTTCTTGCAGAATCGACATTCTTCTAACTTCTCATCATTTCCCCAGTAGATCATGCAGTTGTCGATGCAAACATCTATCATCTCCGAAGGCAACCCAAGACTATACACCAGTTTCTGAATCTCATAATAAGAATCAGCAGACACATTGTCTTCTGGCAAATACTCTTTGAACAAGTCTGCCAATTCATTCATGCAACTTTCAGGTAGATTGTGATCAGTTTTAATATTCATCATTCTAGCAGCCAACGACAATTTAGAGAGACCTTCTCTACAACCACTGTAAAGTGGTTGATTCGCCGCATTTAACATTTCATAAAACTTTTTTGCATCTATGTTAGGTTCTTCATCTTCATCATGAGCTACAAATGCATCAGTTACCATATCATGAACCCTATCAAAATCTACCATCTGCTCCTCCTGATGGTAACTAGGTTCATTATGCAAATGAAGAGCAACCGGTTCTTCCTGAAAATTGCTATTACTACTACTAGCTTCATTCTGATCATAATTATTATAACCTTCTCCATGTTGAAACCAGATATAGTAATTTGGCGTGAAACCTCTATTTATTAAATGCTTCCAAACATTTTCACGATTTGCCAATTTCGAATTGTTGCATTTCCGACATGGACAGAACATCTTACCGCTTTCTAGGGCGAGCGGTGTGGAATCTGCTTGATGCATAAATGTCTCCAGTCCCGCAATGTATTCTTTCGTCACTCTCCCCGTTAGCATCTCTATGCATATACATCCACCTCCGCAACTCGTAGACATCCCAGAGCCTGACATTTTTTTCCTTTCACGTTTTTCTTTTTTTTCTTGTTGGTGTGTTTAAAATGATGTTGAAACTTCCATATTTATAGAAAATTTTCGAATCTGGTAGTTGAAGTTTTGCGATGAATTTGCGAGGAAAAGGTAGGTAGCAAAAAAAAACGTGCTTTAAAATTCTTCGTTAAGTTCACGTATATCATTTCCTCGTAAAGGTGACGTAAATTTACGTTGATTTAACGAGGAAATTATATTTCCAGTTTTCCTCGTAAAGATAATGCAAGCTTTACGTGGTTTTTACGAGGAAAATGTATTTCCTCGTAAAGACCACGTAAAGTTACGTGGGCTTTACGACGAAATGTTATCTTCGTTAGTTTACGAGAAAATAACGAGGTTTATTTCTTTCGTTGTAAATTCCTCGTAAGTTCCTCGTACATTTACGAGGATTATATTCCTCGTTAACTTTCCTCGCCAAAATGCTGTTTTCTTGTAGTGATATATAAAGATTGCTTGCATTGTTAATCATGTTAAGTACTTTGCCAGCTAAACAATGAACCAAAAAAAGAAACGTAGTGGCTTCTTAGCTTAATCACCAAACATAAATATAGTTGCTTCACATAATCTGATAAAAAAGTCATTTGATACTGTCAATTTTTTTTACAATGTATAAAATCCAAATTATACGTTAAGGTAGATGAACTTCCAATCTAAAACTAATTGATGATAAAAAGAATGGTCTATCTATTTTATATATTACTTAGGATCTCTTCCAATTACCGAAAAAATATTTTGTGTCCAAAAAAGCTTTTTTGAAATGATGATTCTTTGAGTATTAATTTTGGAATGTCCGGATAAAGATCGATGAACCAATTTTAGAACAGATCGATGTGGATCGGATTAGACTAAGTGGATCGGGTTTTAATCAGTGGCGGACGCAAACGTACCGGTATGGGGTCCTGTGCCTCCTACTCTTTTTATTTTCTCTTAAATAATTTAAGTATATTGATTAGATATTATATAGTTTTATGAAAAAAATACTAAAAGTGACCCCAATCTAATATTATTTTTGATGCTTTTAACATTGTGCTCCAACTGTAAATGTGTCTAGATCCGCCCCTAGTTTTAATACCATATTAAGGTAGATAAACGTTCGATTTAAAATCAATTGGTGATAAGAGAAATTGTCCACCTATGTAAATCTTACATATTATTTATGATCCTTTAGAACTACCGATGTGACATTATATATAACTAAAATGAAATGATTGTAGGTTTTAGTGGTATTCATCTTGCATTTTTAAATACTATTTGGAACACTAGTGATTTCATTTTGCATTATATTATTTTCATATCCTTTCATGTGTTCAAATTTGAACTCAAGTTCAATCGATAAACTATATAATTTTCATCGTATATTACTTGAAATGTTATCTTATTTAAGAGTGAGATTCGTAACACATGGATGATGATTTATTTAGGAAAAATTCAAGCTGAATCTCACAATTAAATTTATAATATCACTGAGACATTAATATACATGTACGGCACAAGTGGACTCTCACTCTACTATCATGTTAATTAGTCTCATAAATTCCATTTCAAAATCAATTGGTAATGAATAAGTTAGTTCATGTGTTTATATATATTATTACTCGAGTTTCATCTAGATCAGATATGAGAATTTTTACCTCTGTTACCTGTTATATATATTTTTTGCTATGAAAACCCCACAAGGCACCAAATGGAAAATGTTTTTTAATTATGTTAACTAACTGCAATTTCAATACCTGTTTTCTAGTGCAATGGAATTATGGAACTTAGTTGACTTATTGTATGAACATGATACCTTTTTAAAACTAAAAATACAATTTCTGATTAATTCTCTAATAAAGAGTTCCATTACAATGGCCTATGAAACTATGTAACATGATACTCTTTTCTTTTTATTCAGAGATAACCTTTATAAGAAGTTTGTATAAATGAAATGTAAATCTATAACATTATAAAATTGAACATTAAACCGAAATGACTTGACTACAACATTTTTGGTTGAAAGATCATTATCAGTAATATTTACATAAAAGTTTGCTGACAACCATATTTTGTGTCTACAGCCGAATATAATGTAGCTAGAAAGAATGTTGGACGGGGCTGAATTATCTTATTTTCAGCATGAAAATAACAACGCTGTGACTGTTGTCATACATCATATGTAATGTGAAACCAAGCTAAAAATCCACTGAAAATGACGCGAACGGAAGATATACATTTTTTTTTTTGACTTAACGGAAGATATACATTGATATTCTCATGTTTACATTTTCAGAACCCTTGCCTATACACACATAAAAATATATACGTATATACACAAAAGATTTTCATATACTAATTTACACTGAGATACAAACAAGGAAGTGAGAAAGATTTGAGTGCTAACATGTAAAGCCGGTCGCCGACCTCTTATGATATCACGATCATAATTAATTAGGTGGGTAGTTTCCAGATTTTTGGAAGTATTTATTATTCGATCCATTTGACGGAATAATCAATTATCCGATATAATCAGATCTGTACCTATCCAAATATTTGTTGTCCGAATATCCAGAAAATATTATATTTTAATTGGATAATAATCGATTTGATCCATATAAATAAAATAAAAATTTAAAGATAAATTAAAAAATTGAAAAATTATATAAATAATTAATATTTTATCACAAAATGAAATTTATTTACTTTTTAAATTTAATTTTATTACAAAGTTAAAATTAATTTACTTTTAAGTTTTAATAAGTAAAATTAATCAATTTAATAAATCAAATCTTGTAAACCTTACATAACATATAACAATAATATATATATAATATATATATATATAATTACTGAAATATATGTATATACATAAACATAATAAGATCGGATTCAATATCCGCTCTTAAAATATTAATATTATTTATGTTTTGTTTTTATGGATATTTACTTATCAGTATTTGATTTGTTTCATAAAGTTATGTACTGTTTGATTTTTTTTGTTCAAATTAAAACGGATAATGAATCGAATCAGCGAACAGAAAAAACGAATCGGATCAAGATTATGAATATTTTGCCTATTAATTACTGTAAAGAGTGGTTGTAAAGTTGAATCTATAAAAGATAGAATTTGTCTTTATGTTTGCCAAAGCTTTCATGTGGCCAAACATTGGATTGGTTGGCAGAGACAATTTCACTTGCATGGAGACAAACTTATAATGCGCAAATCTTCCATTACATTATATATAGCATTTCACGTACAAACGATGTCAAATTATATAACATGGATATGAAAATTAGTACCAAAAAAACGAGTTCACTTGGCAAGCTAGCTATACACAAAAGAATTGTAATAACTTGGATAAAACAAGAAGTGAAGGACTATTAATTATTCTTTAACAATAGCTAGCTTACCAAGTGAACTCGCAATCTAGTGTAAAATCGAGGACAAAGATTGTTGACAATAGTTTATATTTGAACATGGAAAAGGTCATATATTGATGAGTATATGCATAGAAGAAATCTCTGTAATATTAGTATATGATTAGTAGTTTTAGGGATTATATGTTAGGTTTTGTTTAGATTGTGGTTTATAATGTAGATTTTCTGAAATTTATAAAGTTTATATTTTCTTTCTGTATTTACTAGGTATATTTTCTTTCTGTATTTTCTTCCCTTATAAAAATATGAAAATAATTTCATATTTCTTGAATATGATCGATTATAAAAGAAATATAGTCAACTACACAGTTCTTAAATCATTTAATATAGTCAACTATACAATTCTTCAATCATTTTGTCAAGACTGACTCAATCTCGCTAATAGACAGAAACTATGACTCTAAAATGTTAGCTTGTGGCTCATATAAACAGTTCTCTTTTGAACCGACTTACTGTTTAAATCTTGTCTTTTGTAACTATGTGGTTAAAACGACTAGGTGAGATGATATAATATGGTAGTGTTGATAAAAAATCAATGTTTCTAGGTGATACTTATATCATCATCTCGTCACATTGTGGTTAAAGCATGTTCTGAGGTAATATGGTCACAATCTGATTGTATTAGATCCATTAGGTTAACAAAAAGTTGGATTTCGAGTTTTAAAAAAAAATACAAAATCCCCTCACATTCATTCATAATGGGTAGTCTATACTTCGACATGTATATAATCTGGATAGTATAACAAAATAAAAATTACTTTGTTACTTTTTGATTCTTTTTATTGACTGACTAATCATAGCTCAGGTTTAATGGGACGCCAAAATCCCTTCCGACCAACCAAAAATCGATCCTGGTATATTTTGGTTGACCAATGAAGCGAACCAAGTATGGATTCAAGCTTCTTTATCGTTTCCATGGTGTCTTGTACACAAGGTACCCTCCTGGTCTCACAACACCCTGTCAATCTCAGCTACCACTCGTACAGTCTCACACCTAATACCATCAACAAATGGTCTGTGTGTTAGGGTATCAAACATGATCTCTTGGGACAAACTTGAGCTACACAGTGACCCAAAAAAAAAATTCATACCAAACAAAACAAGTTAATGCTTACCTTTGTGTGACATCTCCCAAGTAAAAAACTGGAATGCAACAGATCGTATGTTCTAGGGTAAGTGTTCAAGGACTCACACCAGTCGTGGTAAACTCCGATCAAGCCACGATCAAAAACGACTGAGAGAGTGTCAGGTTTATCCACAGGAACAACATTCATCACCCACAGAGGTCGGTTTACAAGAGCAGCAGCAAACCTATCACACCAAAAAAAAACATGTAACTAAGTCTAAGTTCTGGTTTTGTAATAAAAGCAGGATTCTCTTTTTCTAAGTTTCACATAAATGTAAACTTACCCGCCAAAACCGGCATTCATGTCCATCACATTCCGCACGCTTGACCAGTTTACAGCTAAACGTTCAAGATAGACATCAGATACAATCTCTGACCATTTCTCTGTATCTTTCTTGAATGTTTCCACGTCAACCAAACCGCTTTTAGGTTTAACACTCACAAGCCGTTTAGGCCAAAGTTCAGGCCAAGTCTGGACACCTCCACTCGGTAACTTGGAGATGCATTGGCGGAGAGGAGCATACCTAAGATTTAAAAAAAAAAATCAAAAAGGGATATGAAAGGGTGAACATACACACATACTTTTATGTGAGTTTTATACCATGAAGCATTCACTTCCTCTTTAACGCAAAGAGGTGGTTCTTGCGTGTTACGTTTCTTATAGCAAGATTCTGAAGTTGGTTTTTGATATATCACGAGTCCTATCCCTGAGGAGTCAACCGTCTTTGCCACGACCTTCCAGCAAATGGATTTAGTCAGAGAAACCATGCTGCAAAAACAGAAGCATAAAGATCAAGACCCAAATGTTGTATATAACCAAATCTCAAGAACAAGACTGTTACCAACCAGTCCATATCTTGCTATCTCTGTCATTGTCTCGATAAACAGGAGTTGCGGACCATATGAAGAAACCTCCTGGCCTGAGTACCCTATTGAGCTCCAACAACGGTTTCCCACCTAACAAAATCAAACCGAAAATGACCGTGAAGCCTTGAAGCTTAAGCAGCGTTAAGAGAGAAAGAAAGGAGACAAGTGTTGTTACCATCAGCATCCCAATGGACTCTGCAACGTGCGCAATGGATAAGATCAAACGCATTGGTCGGGAAAGTAAGCTGTTGCGTTCCAATGACGGAAAGTGTTGCAGGTATCCCTCGTTCTAAGGCAAACTGAATCTGAGCTTCGTGTTCGTCTTTAGGGGCAAACGACATCGTAAATGACATCTTTGTCTAGTAAAAACCCGCCAAAGCTAGCGACTCCACAACCAACATCTAACACAACTCTTATGTTTTTGCCCCATTTGATAACCGGTAACGCCTGTGGAGTTTGAAATGAATGTAGCATGAATATATATATATGGTTTTGATCCAGACAAACAGGGGAGAGAAGAGTAAAAAAAGTGCAGACCTTTTCGATGAACTCAACGTAGTGAGTGACTCCGTATTTGAATTGAGTACCTCCTCCGGGAAACACTAAAAACTCGCCCTCCTTTTTAACCCAGTTTTGTTCCTTCTTGTATTCAACAAGCTTGGGGTGAGGAACATTGTTATACCATTACCTACAAGATCATGCAATACATGTAAATTAATACAACTTCTCTTGGTACTAAAATTAAGTTTTGTTCAAAAGCTTTGAAGTTTTTTCTTGCCTTTCCACAGAAAGTTCCATAGTTATAGTTTAAGCACTAAACTAAAGACATACTCAAACAGTCCAAACGGTTTACTTGCAGGTCTGAACTAGATCATCTATCTTCAAATCAAAAGCTATAATTTTCTTTGTGCCTTAAACTCTGAATCCATCAGAGCCTGAACAAAGATCTTTTCTATAATTTAAGCACTAAACTGAAGACATACTCAAACGGGTTACTTGCAGAACTGAACTAAATTAACTATCTTCAGAACAAGCAGATCAAAAGCTATAACTTTTCAATATTTTACCAAAAAAAAGAAGAAAAAAACAATTAAAGAAATGTTCCAAAAGTTCCAATAGTACCAAGATCATTCAAAAATTACTGAACTCATGTGGAACTAATACAACTTCTTCTCTGCATTTTCAGGTGATAGAGCTTTAAAATTTATCACTAAACTGAATATATATACTCAAGTGGGCTTTACTTGTAGGACTTAACTAAACAACATAGCGAACTAAAGCTAGAATATCTCAATATCAACACCAATAAAAACAAGAAGAGGATGTGTGTCTCACCATGTCACGGCTCTTAGGCCACGGAACGGGCGGCTTATAGTTATCCGGCAAGGGCACGAGACACTTAGGTGTTGGTTCAGGGCAATGCCGCTCACGATGTTCCATATGCCTCCTCGATTTGAGCTGCTTAATGGCGTCGCGATTGTCCAAACAAGGAATGTAATCGACAGATTCAGCGCCTTTGCAGAGATCCCACTTCATCACCTCCTCATCCTCGTGGTGGTTGTGGGAAGCGTTGAGCTTCATCTTCATCTTCTGAGGAGGAGTCGAGGGTTTGGGAGTGGTGTGTAGTCGGTGGAGAGAGAAGGGAGAGGGAATCTGAGGTTGTCGGAGGTGAAGAGGAAGAAGGTGATGGCGATGAGGAGAGTGGTGAGGAGTATAACGACGACTTGCTGTACGGAGATCGCCATTGAAGAAGATGGATCATTAGAGAGAGAGACAAGTAACGAGACCGTGTCTCAGGTAAGAAGAAGCTGAGCTGAGCGAGCTTCAAAAGTCGCAGCTTTCACATTTCGATTTCGATTTTGGCAGAGAGCAAACATCATTGAGTTTTGTTTTTACTTTAAACGCAACGCACCGACAAGAGTAAAAAAGAGCAATTTATGTCCGAATACTTTTATTTCTGTTTTTTCATTTTCCTTTTCTTGACAATGAATCTTTTTTAGAAAATTTTATGTTTTATGTATGCCTTTTGAGTTTTAATTTTTAATTAGTTAAATATATGAAAATTAATAAACGAATTCTCAATATTCAAATGTAGCCAATAAATTCACAGACCCGCTATCCTAACTTTTACAGTTTTACTTTTCAATTAAACATGATTTTTACTGACTAAACTTTTCATACATGGGTTCAATTAAGATTTCTTAATTTTCATTTAATAAGAATTTCGATTTGATATTTTCACACATATTAATAAAATGATTAAATATATTTACATTTAAATAATTAATCTTATATATATATATATATATATATATATTTAATCAATAGTATTTAAGATAATAAAATTATACATAGGATCAATTCATTTTGTAATTAATATTCCATCCGTTTCAAAATAATATATATTCTAGAGTTTTTATGCTTATTAAAAACACTAAAGTTCTGATAATAGATACAATATTTTCTGTATTTATCTATTTTCTATGATTTTTAACCAATCAAAATTCAATAAATATAATTAATGTCTTTAAAGTTTACAATTTGCCGATTATTACATACACTGAAAATGTATAATATAGATCTTTAGAAACAATTTTTTCCTAAAATATGAATCATTCTGAAACGTAAAGAATATTAAATTTAAAAATAAATATGTTACTTTTAAATTTTAAAATGACATTCTTTGTATTACAAGGACTTCCATTTGTTCCAGAGAGTCTTGTTGGCACTGAGGGAGAACTTTCCAATTGAGGACTTAAAAGAGGAGCATGAGATACATTCAAGAACTTCCATTTGTTTCAGAGAGTTTTTTTGGCACCGAGAGAGAACTTCCATTTGTTCCAGAGAGTACTGTTAGCCTGTCTTTGATAATAAGGTACTATGAAGAATCTTCAGCTTCTTCTGAATGGACAAGGTTTATTATCGCAGCTTATGATCCAGCCACGGTAAGTTTTGTTGGCATATTTCTTTGAAGATAATGTAATTAGAATCTCCACATATATCTATAATAATCTTTCTCATAGGGTAATCACCGATTGGAGAGTGCTATAGTAGACACTGAAGAGAGTGATGGTGATCTTTTAGTGTCTCTTAACCTAAGAACGGTAAAGAATATAAATTAATGAATATTTACCGAGTATTAAAGAAAGAAAATTGATTTTAAATGTATACAGATCGCTGGTGAAAATCTTGCTTGGGAAAATGGACAAGACAGAAGATGGAAATAAAAGAAAACGCTGCAACGAAAATTTTATAATAGGACAAGACATGAACAGAAGATAAGAAACGAAAAAATATGCCTCAAAGACAATTTTATGATGGGATTGTCATCAAGACCTTTTAGTATTTTACTATTTTTACAGTTGTTTGACATATAGGTTTTTACAATACCATGATGCATTTAACCTGTTACTTTTTCTGTACTAAATATGTAATCACTACTTTTAGTAAAATCCACCTTTTATTTAATTAAAATGTGATGAGTATCTATTTAGCAAGAGAAATTTGACTAGATGCAAAGTTGACAAAAAAAAATTTGACAAAAAAAAAGTTAGGATTTGACAAATTTGTTGTTTGAAGTATTACTAATTTAAATTTTAACAGATTTAAGATACATAAATAGTTAAAGTCATGTGGTGTTCTGATATCAGTTTTTATTCTCGAGGGGAGATCTGGGTTTAAAAAAGCGTGCTAAGACTTCGCCTTAGCGTGAGGCGACCTTTGTTTTGGGGGTCACCGCCTCAGAGTCGTGAAGTAAGGCGAATTCGAGTAAGCGTCGCTTCAACCTCGCCTCAAGCCGCTTTAGAAGACTCACGCTTCATTACGCTTCACTGCTTAGGCGACTTAATCGGTAACTTTTCCTATCAAAACTTATTTTACATTTTTAAAAAAATGTTTATGTTGGTTTGATTTTATGTTTAAGACTTTTTTGGCTTTGATTTTGTTTCTTGAACACTTTATGGAGATTAATTCTCTGTTTTAAGTTTTGTTTTCTGGAGCCTTATTTATTTTTAATTTTACTACTTAGGATAATTATAAAGAATAAAAGAACATGAATGATTTTTATGTGCTAACCCCTAATTTTACGTGCAGGTTTAGCCTATGCTTTAAGTTGGCGAGGCGAGCTAAAGCGACGCTATAGCTTTGAGGCGACTTTGACCTTTCTGTCACTTCACGGGTTGAAGCGCTATTTTAAACCCAGGGGGAGACATGTGTTTACTGATTTCTCTTTGTTATATGAGATGTTACTGATCATTTGAAATGGAAGCCCATTTATTTAAGAAAACAAACAAAAGCAATGATTCTTTTATGGGAAAATGTTAAATAAATCCTCAACTTTGCGATTTGGACTATTATAATCCCCAGCTTTCAAAATAACCACAAAAGTCACACATTTATTATCAACTATCTAAAAAACCTCTAATTTTTCGTTGAATGAATCAATTTAAACCCGGCGTTAATTATATTGACAGAACATTTAAACTCAGTTAACTCTATTCGTTAATCACAACGTCGCAGTGTTTTGTCAATTAAAAATCACATCTTCTTCTTCTTACCTACATCGTCGACTCCACTTTTTCTTTTCGATCCACTTTTGGCCCCAATGGCTTTGGATGATTCTCCGAGAAACTCACCACGAGATTGTCCCGATGCTGCTGACATAAACGCTACATAGTTGGCACCACCGAGTTTTTCTTGTCGAGACTTCTTGTTCTTTTGATTACCCATCTCCTCTCTCTACGATTTGGTTCGTCGAAGATTTTTGGTGATGGTTCGTGTTTTAGGATTCGTGATTGAGAGAAAACCCCAAATTGATTTGAGAAATAATGAGAGGAGATGTGTTTTTTTAATCGACAAAACACAGCGTTGTTGCGGTTAACGACGAGAATTAACTGAGTTTTAGTTAGTGTAATTAACATCGGGTTTAAATATCCATTAAACGAAAAATTATAGGTTTTTAGATAGTTGATAATAAATGTGTGATTTTTGTGGTTATTTGAAAGTTGGAGATTATAATGGTCCAAATCGCAAAGTTGAGGATTTGTTAACATTTTTCCCATTCTTTTATTGATATAGTGGAAATAAGAAAGCCAGCAGTAGATGCTTGCACTTATTCTGTGACTGATATCGTTTCTTAAACTTGCAGTAACACAATTATATTGATTGATTTAAACCAAGGCAAAGTGTTACGTTGGTAATGGAGTAACTGGGTAACAATGTTTAACCCAAAAAATAATCAAAGCTTTATAGGATCATGAATGTAATGTTTGATACTTAAAACCCCTCAAACGGGTGAAATAACATTCGTATCAACAACAACAACAACAAAAAACAAATCTTTTTGGTGGTGTTCTACTTTAAAAGAAAAGACTACTCAATGATTCCTGCGCCACCATCGATATCAACTTCGCCCATCCCCGTGTCTTCTTCCTCTTCTCCACTTTCTTCATCCCCGCTGATTTCTTCATTGTCCATTCTTAGCTTAGCCATGTGTTCTGTCAGCATCTTATCATCTCTTTCACTCACCTGTCAAAACCATAGATAGACAAGAGATAAAAACTCTTACAAATATAGGTAAGCAAGTTCTTGGGATGGTTCAACACTAAAGAAAGATACTCACAGCTCTAGGTGCCTCCTTAATGACGAGCTTGCCTTTGTGTTTGTCAATTGTCTCAGTGCAAACTGCTATGGCCTTCTCTAGAATTTCAATCCCTTGTTCCTGTTATTTACATTATAGATAGCCTTAGAAGATCAGGAAAAAAAAATGGGACACAAGTAACAGAGCATAGCATTCAAACTCCCTAACCTTGTCAAGAGTAGTATTGACCAATCATGATTTTCAAGATAGAAGATTCCCTAACCTTGTCAAGAGTCTGAGTAGTAAGGACATATAGAGGTGGAGCAACCAATTTAATCTTAACAGGACAGTCTTCGTTTCCAGCAGCTTCAGCCTTTTTCATGGCTTCCTGAAAAAACGCAAGTAAGTGTTAAGAATCATTGTTGTATTCTTTTCATATGTTATATAAATAATCCACAAAGTGTTTACGACCTTAATGTGAACAACACCGTCAAACTGAAAACATTTCAATTCGATATCAGCACGGATTTTCATTGGCTGTGGTGTCATTCTCCTCCTAATGTTCTTCACAAGCGCATCTTTCACTTCTTCCGTAACAGCAGGTACAACCCTGGTCACCTGCAAAGAAGAAGGCTAGTATCATTAGCATCAAAGGAAGTTTCTACTAACAACTAAAACAAAACAAGTGAAAAGTCTATACCTCCTGCCCATCAGGCCCAACTTCTTTGATCTCACGGGTGAGGGAACCCAGCACAGAATCAGGATCAGTCACTAAGACCTTGAAAGCCTGAACAAAAAGAAACAAACAAAAACATTTGAGATGGGGATGCAATAAAAGGCTATATTAACAAGATCTTACCTCAAAAGCATGACCATGTTTACGGTACAAAGGCCAACCAATGTTCACATACAACTCCTGCAAAAAAAATAAAAAAAACTCACATCAATGTATAATCAAGGGTTACATCAGTAAATTATAATAGCTGCAGATGCAGAGATCTAATTACTAAGATATAACAGTTTCTAACTCGCAGCATCACCACCACACAAAGAAAGCTACTTTACACTAGATAAAAGAATTTGTACAATCAAAGATTACATCAGAAAACTATAATAGCTGTACATGAAGAGACCTAATCACTAAAATTATAACGGCTTCAGGTCTAACCATAACAACATAAAGGTAGCAACTTTACACTATATACAGAATCTTCACAATCAATATCACTAAAAGATTCGAATTTTTTCTATTTTATTTTTACCTCCAAATCAATAGAAAGCGTCTCAGCAACATGACGCATGATAGAATGCACAAGCTTGCTCTTGTTATACCTCTCTTCACAAGTCTGTATATCCTCCTCGCTAACCCTGCGTTTGCTCAGATCAATGTACCCTTTCTCCTTGTCCACACGCAGGACCATGACGGGCTCGATTCTCCCGACCTTGATCAAGCTGCTCACGCTCCGGATCCGACGGCGGGAGAGCTCGGAGAAGAGGATCATGCCTTCGATGTTGTTGTACTCCAGGAGTGACACGTAGGCTCCCATGTCCGCGATGTTTTTGACCTGGATCATTACGGCCATGTCGACTTCGGGGTACTTGGATTCGTACATCCGGCACTCTAGATTCGGAGGAGTCGCCATGGTTGAAAGAGGGGAAATGGGAATTAGGGTTTTACGCGACGGAGGGAGTAATCAATCAGAGGCAGATAAGAGACGAGGAAGACGACTTGAAACGGCGTCGTTTTAGATAACTCGGAAGGTGAATACGGTGTCGTTTAGAGGCTAAATTTTTTGGTTTTATTTTAACCGGATCATATGATTGGGTTTGAGTCAACATTTTTTGGTTTAGGTAAAAATATTTATATCGAACCGGTGAATCAATATTTGTAAGCTTTTTGGGTGTACTTGGATAGGACCAGGCTGAACCGGTCATCATTGTGGGTTCTCGTACCAGATTCAGTGTCATATAAGTCTATGGCTCTTGCAAAATTAAAAAAAGTTATACCTCACAAAATCGAAAAGGCTGCAGAAGCATCTGATTCGAAACGCCATGGTTTCTAGAGATTATCACAGACATTATAATCTTTTTTAACCTATTCTCAAGTCATATTCACATGCCTATTGAATAAGAGACATTTGGGACCTTGGATGATCTCAACTTTAAATGCAACTAAGCTGTTGCTTATGCCGATCCTCTATGCATCTAGGTATAGCAAAAGAGTACTTATGATCCATTCTTCTGACCAAAATATATAGTTTAAAGAAATAGCTACCACGATTTTTAGGTGTTAACTAGCTAGCCATTATCT
>NC_079513.1:14707058-14707899 GCF_000801105.2 Raphanus sativus | reverse complement strand
TTGGCATATATGGTTGAAATTATCATTACGTTTTTAACTTAGTAGTTAATATAATTATACATGAAAAATCATGTGTATATGGAAAATAATGTGCATATATGTATAATTTAGTTTCTTGGTGATGATTTAGCGTTGTTTACAAAAATCATACATAATGGAATTATTTCAAAACCAAGCATTAGCCAAAACAATTTACTGTTAAATACCTAATTGAATGTACGTTTCCAAAACAATAAATAATCAAACAAAAGCAATAGTAACAGCCGATTTTTAGCCGATGATTACCAATTATGTAACGAGAATCAAGTTCTTGTTTTTAAAAGCAAATTTCTAACAGTTCATTGGTAACATACTAACTCTATATAAACAGATACCGTAGATCAACACTTCTCATTGTGTCTTGAACACATTTAATAATAAAACAAAATCTATATATTTTATATACCCTAACAAAATAAGAAGATGGCTTGCCTTGCTTCTGCGTTTAAGGCTTTGTGTTTGTCTCTCTTGTTCATCGCCGCCGTTGCAAGTCGTCCGACCAACAGGCCAAAGGTTTTTAACGTCCAACGCTATGGTGCCAAAGCAGACGGAAAAACTGATAACGCCAAGGTATGTGTACATAGCCAATAGTCCAATATAGAAATACACAAAAACAACCATTTAATCGTTTTTTTTTGTTTTACTTATCCAAAATTAGGCGTTCACAAACATATGGAAAAGCGCATGCACGAGGAAAAGTGGTAATAGTAAAATCTATGTACCGAAAGGAGTGTTTTATCTTGGTGGTGTAGAGTTCGTAGGGCCATGCACAAATCAGATTGAATTCATTATCGATGGAACT
>NC_079513.1:14694244-14706958 GCF_000801105.2 Raphanus sativus | reverse complement strand
TTATTGGCTCCTTCAAACCCTAGGAAAATTAAAAATGACACATGGATCAACTTCAGGTACATTAACAATCTTATTATCTCCGGTGCCGGTACACTCGACGGCCAAGGGAAAGAGTCTTGGCCACTAAATGACTGCCACAAAAACCCCAATTGTCCTAAGCTAGCTATGGTACCACTTCTTAATCCTTTTACATATTGCTTTATTATATGATTTTACTATGAAAATTATGTAATTCGGTTATTTTCTGTTAAACGGAAAATTTGTAGATTTAATTATTTTGATACAAAATGTTATGAAAACAAATACCATTTTGAAAAAGGTAATATCCGCAAAAGCCAGTAGAGTATCTACTAAGATATATCAAAAGTTCTAATTATTTTAAAAACTATGTTTCACTTTTCTATTTTTATCTCTTTTATTTTAATCTTTAAATATCCAAAGAGTGCTTTTTATTCAAGTCACCAAATGTCTTGCTAAACTTTATTATTCTCACAGACCATGGGATTTGCATTCGTGAACAACTCAAGAATTAATGGGATAACATCACTCAACAGCAAAATGGGACACTTCAACTTCTTCTCCGTCCATCACTTCAACATCACTGACGTCACTATAACAGCTCCCGGCGATAGCCCCAACACCGACGGGTTAAAGTTTGGGTTCTGCAGCAACATTAACATCTCCAAGACACACATTGGTACCGGAGACGACTGTATCGCCATCCTTTCCGGAACCACAAACATGGATATCTCTAATGTCAACTGTGGTCCCGGACATGGGATCAGTGTTGGAAGCTTAGGGAAGAACAAAGAAGAGAAGGATGTTAGTGGCTTAACCGTAAGAGACATAGTCTTTAATGGCACAAGCGATGGTATTCGGATCAAGACTTGGGAATCTTCAGCTTCGAAGATCTTGGTTTCTAACTTTGTGTACGAGAATATTCAGATGATTAACGTTGGAAACCCTATCAACATCGACCAGAAGTATTGTCCTCACCCACCCTGTGAAAAGAAGGTGAACTCTCTACGCAAGATACAAGATTATATAATTCTTTTCTCTTACTACAACAAAGAAAAACTAAAAGTTGTGTTTCCTTATTATTTGTCAGGGAGAGTCGCACGTTCAAATCCAAGACCTTAAGTTAAAGAACATATATGGAACTTCAACGAACAAAGTGGCGGTGAATCTACAATGTAGCAAGAGCTTTCCATGCAAGAATGTTGAGCTAACTGACATTAACCTAGAGCATAAGGGAGTCGAGGGTGGTCCTTCCACTGCAGTATGCGAGAATGTTGACGGTTCTGCACGTGGCAAGATGGTTCCTCAGCATTGTCTAAACTGATTTAGCGATACATGGGAAGTTGGGAACAATGACTATGTGTTGTATTATTTTATACTTCTTTATATGTTTTTGTATAATTTCTAATTGGTGTGTATTTGCTTTTTCTTTCTTTTTTCTGCTAGTTTATGAAAGTTTTTCATTGGTGCAATAAAGAAGTGAATAGACTTTTGTGTGTTTTTCGTCTGTGGTCTTATTTTTCTATTATAGGAAAAAAGAGTACAATCTTATTTTAGTAATCATACCTAACTGACGAATATGTAAAACTATAAGAGCAACACCGTCTTAATTCCAAGGAAATATCCTATAAATAATAAAATATATTATATTATATTATATTATATTTTGTTAGGTATTAAAATTTTAGAACTATAATCAAACAGAAGATTTCTCTAAACAAAATTGGATGTAGCAAAGGGTGGATATCTTCAGAAGTCAAAACTATATAATACTTACATCCAGATATAGCAATAGAGTACGTACTGATCCACTATACTGACCCAATATATTAGACCTCATCAAAATAGAGTTTAAAGAAATAACTACCAAGATTCTTAGGTGTTAATTAAGAAACTAGCCATTATCTTTGGCAGATCAAGTATGGTTGCTTAGTAGTTAGTATCGTTATATATGAAAAATAATGTGTATAATTTAGTTTCTTGGTGATGATTTAGCGTTGTTTACAAATCATATGTAATGGAATCATTTCAAAACCAAGCATTAACCAAAACAATTAACTGGTAAATACCTAATTAAATTTTCACCAGAACTGGGGTGGTGGGGTTATTGGAACTAAAATTTGTGTCGAGTTATAGAATTCTACAAGTTAAGAAATTTTTTAAAGTTGAGCAGATTCGATGAATTGGTACCAAAGATTTTATACAAATTATCATTGATTGTTATTAATTATCATAAATTTTCATATATTATATTTTTCTCCAAAACTTTCCTTCTACAACAATATATGTATGTTTTCTAAAAAACAAGAAAAATATCGTGAATATAATTATTTGATATTAAGAAAAAAAATATTTTTTTTTGAATAATATGTAAAATTTATTCAGAGAAAGTTATTTTTTACAGACTAAACTACTAAGAACAGAGTGATTTTTGAAAAAACAGAGCACAAATTTCCAATTTCCTATCGAGTGGCCAGCGGCCTTGAAGAATCGTTCTGTAACATCGAGCCCTCCTTGAACCCAAGAGACACTGATTTCGAATCTGTCTATCAATAGTTTTTGATCACCACGGAGGCCAGAGTTGGTGAATCCCCATGCCTACGGTTGTTTCGTTCTCTCCAGACTGTGTAGAGAATCACTTGGAAGCTATATCTCAAGAGCTAGAGCTGTATCATCGGCTGAGTATTATCTGACAATAACTCCCTGATGTCTTGCCACCGAGAAGAGAATCTGGAAGGTAGAATCTTGTGAGTCAAGTTCTGCCATATCTCTTGTGAGTAGCTGCATTCAAAGAACAAATGTTCTCTAGTTTCCAGTTGATGTTGACATAGAACACATCCAGGGTTTATTCCAGAGTTCCAGAGGAGCATTTTTTCTCCAGTGGACAACCGATTATGCATCGCAATCCAAACCATGAAACTGTATTTCGGAGTGGAGGAAGGGAACCAGACAGTAGAGTACCAGTTAACTTGCAGTTTTGAACCACAAATGAGCAGCCATGTGTTCTTTGTGCTAAACCTCGGTTTGAAAATATCCAGATTATACTTCCGCACGACAACATCTTCTCCAGTGTTCATCTTAGTCCTCTGCTTGTTTAATGCTTCCTCAATCATAATGTAGATATCATATCTATGCTGCCGTTGACGACGAGCCATAGCAGATTCCACCGTTGCGGTTAGAGAGATTACCATGTCAATACAACCCCTTTCTCCCACAATATCAAATAAGCGACCCATATCAGACCATGCATCGAACAAAATGAGGTTCCTCGCCCATTGTTAACTTCAATGCGATGAAACTCCTTCACTTTATCACAATACTTCAAAAGTTTACGCCATACCCATGATCAGCATTGAATTTGAATGAACTGTCCAGAATGTCTCTCCCTTGCGTAGGTACTCTTTAACCCACCGAGGTTTCAAACAACAAATAGAATTAACTTCTTTCAAAGGCCGTAGCCCCAGACCCCCTTCTTCTATCTTTGTCGTAACCACTTCCCAAGTAATCTTTTCTTTTCTAGAATTCAACTCCGGACCTGACCAGAGAAAAGCTGAACACAGACTATAATCTCTATCAAACATTCTCCAGGAAGACAAAATGATGACATCCAGAAGTTTACAATGCTCATGAGTACATATTTTATGAGTTGCAGTCGTCCCGCCCTAGATAAAAACCGATTTGTCCAGAGGCTTATGTGCTTTATTATCTTCTCAAGAAGAGGCTGATAATCACTTTTGCCCATTCTCTTTGTCAAGAGCGGTAGATCAAGATATCGAACAGGTAACATGCCAACATCCAAGTGGAGCTGATTCTGTATTGCCTGTCTATTTTCCTCCTGCATCCCACCACATAGATCGTTGACTTCTCCACACTCATCACCAGCGCTGAGATGTTTGCAAAGTTTTCAAAGACGTCCAAGATGTTTTGTATTGAACGGAAATTACCATATGAGAAAACAAGAATATCATCTGCGAAACTCATTATTTAGGGTTATTTTAAAAATCATTATTGTTGTTTATATTCTTATTTATATAAAATTATGAATTTTTCTCATAATGTTGTCTCTAATGGTTTTGTTATAATTTTCTTTTTTTTATTACCATTCGATACTTAGCAATAAAAATGTAATATAAAACTTTTGTGTGTATGTGTTTTTCGTTTAATAGATTTCAAGAATCTTATAAGTATACTTGATATTTGCAAAGTTGAGTACTATGAGTAAAACTAAAGAAAATATATGTCCCAATGATAAAATATTTTATTAGAATTATAAAATCAATGAAAACTAAACATTATGAATAATAAAAGATTTTACATGGAATTTAAAAGTCTATAAACCAATAACAAATGATTCTAACAAGAATTTTAAAATCCATAAATTAATAACAATGGAATCTCTAAATTTTCTAAATCAGTTAATATTCAACCACCAATAACCCCCCGGTAAGATTCTGTTTTAAATGAGAGAGCAAAGAGAAATCAGATAGCCATATATGTACATTTCCATAACAATAAATAATCAACTAAAAGCAATACAAAAGAACCAGCCCAATTTTGGGCGATGATTACTACTTAGTAACAAGAATCAAGTTCTTGTTTAAAAAAAAGTAGATTTATTCTAGGGCTTATTTGCCAACTAGCCATATTTTGAGTGTAAATTAACCAAATAGCATTGATTTTGACATATTTCATTTTCTAACATTTGTGTCCCAAATTACCCGGTTTTATCCTTTGTCTTTGCAGGTATCAGGTAAAAAAGTGAAAGAGAACAACGTGGCCAACAAAAGAAGAAGCCATCCACGTCTGCCTTTATTGACCACATACACATGCACCCAAAGTTCTATTCTATACCGCCAAAATAGTATAGATTTCTAACTCCATTCACAACCACAAAATACTAAAACTAACCCCAACATTTGAATAGTGAACTTTAAACTAAACTCTATCAACTAAACATTAAACCCTACATGGAATTATAAACACTAGTCCAATGTTAACCCTAATCTTCCATAAAATTAGTAAAATGCATTACCATTCTACATGAGGCATACAGAATAGAAAATGTGAAAATGTAGTTGAACTTTATATATCATCTTAACATATTTCTCAAATGTTGATATGGTTATGCCTTCATGAAAGGTGGTAATGTTTGCTCTAATGTCAACCCCAATTGTACATAAACTAAACCCTATTAACTATCACTAAACCCTACACGGAAATATAAACCCTAATCCGAAGTTAACCTAAATCTTCATAAACTAAATCCTAGCCACTAATTACACCTTACATGGAATTATAAACCCTAATCCAATGTCAATCCCAATCTTTTATAAATTAAATACTCAAATTTCAAATTATCAGTAAGCTGCATTTAAATTTTTCATGAGCATATAGAATAGAAAAGGTGACAAATGATATAGTAAAAAATTCTATTCCATTTACGTTCAACATATTGTTCCTCTTTACAAAATCGTTTACACACTAATATAAACACATATATACACTGATACAAAACTCATATCAATAGAACATGAAACAACAAACAAGATTGTGCTTTCTTTTCAAGAATCAAACTAAAATAATAAAATAGCCAAATTTGAAAGAAAGACATTCTGTTCCATTTCATAAGATAATATAGAAACACATTCACTGTTTATCTTCATCTTCTGCCTCGTCTTCGAACCCAAAATCAGAAACTTACAGTTTTTCACGTTTCGTCTTCACTCAATGAAAAATTTTGGATTGAGAAGATGGATGCATGGAACGGGGTGATGCTCCTCACCCGTGTGATATATATGGAGAGGAATCGGCTCGCGTGATGATCTCCGCCGCCTCGACGATAACTACAGCGGCTGTTTCAAAAGCAGAGATGTTGGAATTCTAGAAAAAGTTTTCAGATCACAAAATATTCTCAGAACTCAGATGGTAGTCATGATGTCGATCTAATCTGTAAAGAGTTACAAAGAAGGGATATGTGGATGTTGAATTGCCACAAATTATATCACACTGTAATAATAATTATTTTTTATCTTCAGGTTTCACCGGTCACGGAGTGTATAGATTTGTTAGGTAAAATGGTTAGTGTACCAATTATGGTTTTTTTCATGGCTATATGTCCCAATTTCCCTTTATTCTAACAGTTCATGGAAACATATCAACTCTATATAAGCAGATACAGTAGATCAACACTTCTCATTGTGTCTTAAACACATTTATTAATAACACAAAATCCTCACTTTTATATAACGTAACAAAATAAGAAGATGACTTGCATCACTTCTGTGTTTAAGGCTTTGTGTTTGTCTTTCTTGTTCGTCGCCGCCGTTGCAAGTCGTCCGACCAATAGGCCAAAGGTTTTTAACGTCCAACGCTATGGTGCCAAAGCTGGCGGAAAAACTGATAACGCGAAGGTATATACATAACCAATATAAAAACACACACAAATACACATTTTACCGATTTTTTTGTCCAACAATTTTCGGTAATTTCTTTTGTTTAACTTGTCCAAAATTAGGCGTTCACAAACATATGGAAAAGCGCATGCACAAGGAAAAGTGGTAATAGTAAAATCTATGTACCGAAAGGAGTGTTTTATCTTGGTGGTGTAGAGTTCGTAGGGCCATGCGAAAATCAGATTGAGTTCGTTATCGATGGAACTTTATTGGCTCCTGCAAACCCTAGAGACATAAAGAAGGACACATGGATCAACTTCAGGTACATTAACAATCTTCTTATCTCCGGTGCCGGTACACTCGACGGTCAAGGGAAACAGTCGTGGCCACTAAACGACTGCCACAAAAACCCCAATTGTCCTAAGCTAGCCATGGTACCATTTCTTGATTGTTGTCGCCATTGCTTTATTATATTACTTTACAATGAGAACTATGTAATTAAATTATTTTCAACTACCCGTGAATTTATAGATTTGATTATCTAGATACAAAACGTTATTTAAAAGGGTATATATAGTTTTGAAGGAGGCAGAATCCACATAATAATCTGTCTACATCTTATATTCTAGTCAGCTAGTCTTTTTAATAAACTTATTATTTTCATAGACCATGGGATTTGCATTCGTGAACAACTCAAGAATCAATGGGATAACATCACTCAACAGCAAAATGGGACACTTCAACTTCTTCTCCGTCCATCACTTTAACATCACTGACGTCACTGTAACAGCTCCAGGCGATAGCCCCAACACCGACGGGTTAAAGTTTGGGTTCTGTAGCAACATTAACATCTCCAAGACACATATTGGTACCGGAGATGACTGTATCGCCATCCTTTCCGGAACCACCAACATGGATATATCTAATGTCAACTGTGGTCCCGGACATGGGATCAGTGTCGGAAGCTTAGGGAAGAACAAAGAAGAGAAGGACGTTAATGGTTTAACCGTAAGAGACATAATCTTTAACGGCACAAGCGATGGTATTCGGATCAAGACTTGGGAATCTTCGGCTTCGAAGATTTTGGTTTCTAACTTTGTGTACGAGAATATTCAAATGATTAACGTTGGAAACCCGATCAACATCGACCAGAAATATTGTCCTCACCCACCATGTGAAAAGAAGGTGAACTCTCTAGTCTCTACGCAAGATACGAACTTAAATAATTCTTTTCTCTTAATACAACGAAAGAAGAAAAAAATAAAAGTTGTGTTCATTATTTTTTGCAGGGAGAGTCACATGTCCAAATCCAAGACCTTAAGTTAAAGAACATTTATGGAACGTCGACGAACAAAGTGGCAGTAAATCTACAGTGCAGCAAGAGCTTTCCTTGCAAGAATGTTGAGCTATAACTGACATTAACCTAGAGCATAAGGAAGTAGAGGGTGGTCCTTCAACTGCGGTATGTGAGAATGTTGACGGTTCTGCACGTGGTAAGATGGTCCCTCAGCATTGTCTGAACTGATTCAACGATATATGGGAAGACTGACCGTGTGTTGTACTATTTTCTATTATCTTATGTTTTTGTATAATTTCTAATTGCGGTGTATTTTTTTACTTATATTGCGGTGTATTTGCTTCTTCTTCTTTATTTTTCTGCTAGATTGTGAAGAGTTTTGATTGCTGCAATAAAGAAGTGACTACACTCTGTTTTTCGTCTGTGGTAGACTTTTCGGAATGCTTTTTTCGGAGAAGGAAAATCTTATTCTGTTAACCATACGGTCCACACCAAAGAACTGTCCAGGGCGGGGAAGAGTGTCCAGAACCCTAACAGATGCAGACAAAGGTTGGCTCTGGATTTAAGAGGAATTAAGACCGAAAGCCCGAATCCATCATGGTTAATCAAAAAAAAAAAAACCGTACCAAAGAATAAAGATTATGTTAAACACTTAAACTTATAAGAGAGCAACTTTAACGTGAAGGTTTTTATTTCAGTATCTAGATAAAAAATAAAAAAGAAAGAAAGAAGAACTTTTTAAATACCGGTAAAAAATATGTTGTAGCTACATGTCTAACTTTTAGTGGTAATAACTTCTGTTAAAATCAAAATGAAATTATTCAACTAAATTACTAAAATCATATTATTTCATAAATTATATATTGGAAGTGGTTGTCTCTCCGATAAAGATGCTCTAAAGTTGTAATGAATATCTATTACTATATAAATTCTAAAATACATATTGTTGGATATCTCAAAATTTGAGAATTGCAAGTCTCCAACCCAACAGTTCTTCAAATAGAATTACTCTATAAAAATATTCATTACAAAGTGAGGATTATCAAATGATGGATATATTCACAAATATATTATAGGAAATATGATAACAATATAAATTGAATATTTAAACCAAAATTATTAGTTATTAGCATTATATAATTTAGAAAATAGGACTGGGGTTTTAGCACAAAAAAATAGGACTGGAAGGGGGGGCCTCTGAGTTATATCCCTTCCCCCATCAAGAAATAGAGCGCTCTGGTTGGACCAATTTGTTTAGTTGGGTTTTACTGAGCTTTTGAGAGTTGAGTCATCATCAATATAAAGCCCATATGATAAATCCAGCGTTTCAAATTAGGGGTGGGCAAAAAACCCAAACCGAACCGAACCGAACCAACCAAACCGAAGTTAAACCGAACCAAACCAAACCGTGTTTTTTATGTAATCCAATTGGTTCATGTTTTACTCAATCCGAACGGTTTGGTTTGGGTTTAAACCGAACCAAATCGAACCAAACCGATAATCCAATATATATATATATATAGTAAAATACATATGATATATATATATATATATATATATATATATTAACATATTGTAAATTTTAGTTAAAATTTCGTTTTTATTTTTTCATAACTTTTGTATCTTTTAAAAAATTATAAATATGATTCAAATAATACTATTATATATAAAATCATGTAGCATAAGTTTTTATATTCTCTATATCGTTTATGAGTTGATTATTTTTTAATAAAAGTATAAAACTGATAGTTTCATATTTTATAACCAACCCGAACTACACTGAACCAAACTAGACCATAATAACGTAAACCGAATTAAATCTAAACCAAACCGAACTGAACCGAACCAAATTAAACCCAAACCGAACCCAAACCAAAGTTACTTTGGTTTTAATTGGTTTGAGTTTTATAAAACCCAAATTACCCAAACCAAATCGAACCCAAACCGAACCCGAAACTAAACCGAAATGCCCATCCCTATTTCAAATAATATCATCGTGAGGCATCATTGAAAGTTTTTTTTTTTTGGCTAAATTATAACACCATTGGAAGTTATACGGCGTATTCGTAAGAAATACAAAGTGTAGGCGTACAAGTTAATTCTCGGTTAAATCATGAATGGCGGATGTAAACCGAAGAAGACCGAACGGTCTGGATTCCGAGTTAGTTCACAATGTGAATCACACTCAAGGTGCTCTCAGCTAAGATGGGTGTAGCCGAACACACATTCGTATCAGAAATGTCAACTTTCGATGATTTCATTCTATCTTACTATGGTTTCAGGTTGTCTTCTAACAACAGGTTACACTTTGTGTTTCTGTTTTGCTTCTCGTTTTAGACATACAGTGGAGTGGCCACTGTGACTTCTGACTTTTTTTTTTGTGGAGCAGCTTTGTGACGTGTTGGTTGTAGAGTAAGATTCTTTTGGCCAGTTCCATTCACTTGATCAAGTAAGATTCAAAAAGAAAGAGCAATTTTTTTTTTAACTTTTGGAATCTAAAATCCTTTCTTTTTCTTCCCTTAGGGTTGCGGAGGTCCATCGCACTGTGGAACAGTGCACTCTTGTCAGAAAAATGTAAGGGGTACACTCATTACAGCACGTGGTGTTAATGTTTGTGAGTAGAAAATTGATAAAGTGACTTATATATTTGTTGCTTTTGATTTTCTGCTATGCTCTGGAAATCTTTAGAGTTTTATTAGCACCTCAATATCTTTATTTCTAGCAAGTATGGACTCTTGGTAGCTACGAAACTGGTATTTTTGTGACCAATGGAAGGACTTATAAGTAAGAGAGCATTCAAAGCTTAATCTGCATTCATTGTCAGAGAGTGAATTGCAGACTTTGTACACGTTGAAACAAATATTATTCAAGCAGTGGCAGCACAACTAGTTAAGAGTCCTAATAAGACCTTAATATCTGTTTGGCAAATCCTTGTCTTAAACTTTTTTCACACTAGAGTTGTTTAATTACTTATTCTATCACAACTGAAATATACATAACCCTGTTTTGTTTTAATAGGTGTCATCCAAAATTTGCACTGTTTCTATATAATCATCTGCTGGATTTGTGTCTAAAGAATAAGATCCTCAATAGGTTGTACCGTTTCTCTTCATCTTGCAGAGCTGGTTTGTTTCACTACTTGAGAGATTCGAGTCATGGACAACGAGCCTCATTTTCTCAGGTCAAGCTCCTGAGCAGAATCACATCAAACCTCTCTGACACAAATCTTCGAACTTGCATTGACTCGTTCAACCAATTATTTATACCCTTTCTCTTTGCCATTATATGACTCCAAGTTATAAGAAGGCGTCTCTCCTTCGTATCTTGTCATGTCATTAGATCTCTTAAGAAACAATGTTTTAAGTCATTGTGATCTGCAGCTTTTCCCATTTTCATGTGATTTCTCTTTAGAGATTGTTCTCTTGACTTCTTCAGGCTGGTTTTGAAGTTATCTTAACCAGTGTGTCGATGTCTTGGACGCATATTCTTTCTAAAATATTCTCCCATGCTATATAAAAGCTTGTTGGTACAAGAATCTCCTCGTTCTTTCTAACATTTTCTGATAAACAAGTCTAGTAGATATCTTTGATAAAGTTTTGGGCCCATGTTGTGGACTAGCCTTTCTAGAGCTGGTTCTGCTAGGTGTAGACCGGTTCAGTCCCCATAAACATCTTTGCTAATGTAGCGTCTCAAAGGTGCTCAACTTTATGGTTTGTACAAGAAATTAAACATCTAGAGGAGCAGCTTTACAAGAAACATCGAACTATCGGAAATATGCGCACACATCGATATACAAGAAGCAGTGGAGGCTGTGGAGCCCACTTGGTGCTTGCCTGGCCTTCAAGGTAGTTGGCATGGTCTTCTCTTTGGTATCATTAAGATGCAAGAAAACATTTTCTCCGTTAGTGAAACAACACCGGTTATCCTTTTTTCTGAACTTGAGATGCGGCCTTGCTGAGAAATTGAGTGTAAACAGCGAATTTATATTACCTCGTTGTGGTTATGTGACAAAAGAGTTTTGACATACCGTAGAATTTTATATTACCTAGATATAAGCGGCATCTAAGAAGCATTTAAGGGGTGTGAAAATTAATCAAAGGTGTCATTGGAGGTTTTCGAGAACAGGCGTTAAGGGGTGTGAAGAGGGGACTTTTTCCAGCAGAGTTACTGAATTTTGATTTTTTCTTGTAGCGAACTTTATTTATAGTGATTTAAGGGGTATCACATGACACCCTATAGGCTTAAGTGGATCCGTGTAATAAACTTTTTTTCTGAACGACCAATTTTTAGAAATTTATTAAACTAATCACTTAAGAAGATAGGCTAGCAAAGTAGTTCTTCTTCTCTTCTTACATATGTTTTCTATGTTACATCACTCTCGCACTGAAATGCTTCTTAAGCTAAATCAAACTGCATTAGAAGCTAATATAGTAGATTGAAAATGTTTGTCCCCAATCAACTTTAAGAGAGGGAGTATTCTTCATGCTATATTTTGAGTTTGATTTGTCGTTTCCTGCCACTCATGTGGATATTGTCTACGTCAGAAATGACAAGATATAGCTACATCTTTTAAATTTAATATTGGTTTTCAAATAGTCACAGCTATGTACGTTATCACAATCTTTTATGCATGTTATATAGATTGGAATACAAGGAAAATAGTTAAATAATAGTGGAACTTTACATGCAACATGTCACACTGGAATATATAAAACGCCAAAAATCGTATCTCTCCTCTCTTTGGACTAGTCAGAAGTTCATGTTCACATGGAAATGAATATGTTATCTATCTTATTAAAACAGAAACATTCTGTTGGACCTAACATTTATTTTGTAAGTTTTTAAATTAAATACACTTTTATACTTTATAGTTAAACCTACATTAAATCACTAATGTTTCTTTCTTTATACTACTATCCATGTTTCCAAACAATATACTTATTTCTTTATACTACTATCAATGTTTCCAAACAATATATTTTTTATACTACTATCAATGTTTCCAAA
>NC_079513.1:14622378-14694144 GCF_000801105.2 Raphanus sativus | reverse complement strand
ATTACAATTTAAATCAAATTAGATTACATATTGGTCATCCATCAGTTCAATCGATTAGTCTCGGATTTTAGTGATTTTTGTTAATATGAATATTTTAAAAACCTAAATTGAATTGTCAGATCTCCGGATTAACCGGTATAATCACAATCGGGTTGAATTTAGAAACACTGATTTAAATGCAAAAATATTTTAAATACACTCTTTAAAAGTTACCAAAATATTTGTTAAGTTATTAATGAAAATTTTCATCGTAAACTATTCCGCGCTTCCAAAGCGCGGGTCATAATCTAGTTATATATGTTATAAATAGAGAATATGTTACTATATATATAAGTAAAATAACACAACATGTAAAAAAGACCTTATGGGTTTATAATTAAATAAAATATTAGGTAAAAGTGTAAAGAAAGACACATAAAAATAAGAAAGGTGGGTAGATTTAAATGTCATTTTACAAACAACCAAAAGAAGGAAAACATTAATAGTAGCCTCCTTGCCAACTTGCATCTCAACTTGCAATTCTTTCTTTCCACGAAAATGTTTACTTATATTTCGTAATTATGATAATACAACTAATAATCATATCTAAACAAACCAATTTGTTTTTTTTTTATTAACATAAAGTGTTTATTTATCGAATAATTTTGAAAGGTGTTAAAGAATTAGTAGCAACTTTCCGTATTTTCCTTTGCAACTTGCATGCTTTGTTTTCTTTTCTATAACAAGTTGGATTTATTACACCCCCACTTGCATTTTACGTACGATCATATACATTTCTATATAGCGTCTATTCAATGTTGATTGTTGAATTTGGTTTCACAAGTCTCGAAATCTTGCTTTTCGAAACTTTGAAAGAAATAGGTCTTTTGATCATGCTCAACGGGTTCTTTATTTCAAACAACGAAATAATATTATAGTTAATTTAAATTTTGATATTTTCAATTTTATGCATGATATATCTATGAACTCAGAAGCGTATAAAACGCATACGTGTTGGAAGCGTATATCTATATATATATTAAAATATTATTTAGGACTAAAAATTATATGATTTAAATTTAAAATAAAGCATTTATTTATTTATAACAATTTTGAAATGATTTCATGTCAAAACTGTGAAAATACACATAAATTAAGTTTAGAAGAAATTATAATATATCTTATTTTAATACTTCATAAATAATTTACATAATATATTTGAATATATGATATATCTTTTAATAAAAAATTCAATGCATAATAACAATTTATAGTTTTAGTTTTATTTGCATATTTCCATTATCTCTATTTCATTACTATTAAAATTTGAATTTTATATAAATTAAAATTATGATTTTATATTTTTATTGACTTATGATATTGTGTTTAAAAAAAAAAACGGAAGCATGTTTTCAAAATAGAATCTTAAGTTTTCAACGTGCTTTTAAAGATAATATTTTAGAAACGTTTTAGAAACAAAATTTTATAAATTTCACAAGATTCTAGTTCCGATTCCAAAGCGGGAAGCGAACTTCCGTCCTATGAAGCTTCCATGTAACACAGTGATGTATACAGTATATATGATGAGGAAATCTGGAAAATCAATAGTGTTGGCATTTTGAATTATTGTAACGGTTCACACATCCCAAAAATAATATAGACCCCGGTGAATTTATCACTTTGGCAGTAACAGCTACTGTACGATTAATTTTAGTTCTTTTTGGTGAACAAAAACAAACCATCTATTATTAATGGAAAGTTGGTTGATGAAATGACATAATTTGAAAATTTGTAGTTTCGAAATAAGGAAGATAATTCTAGTGCTGTAGTCTCCCTTTTCAGTCTGCCAAGTTTCAGGGTTACCTGTCACCATTTATCTTTTTTTTTTGTCACTGAATACTTCATATTAAAGAGATGCCCAAATAGAGTCTGGCCCATAAGAGGTCCATTACAGAAAGGAGTTTCTCAGAGCGGCTTTGGCAAAAGCATCAGCCTCCTCGTTTTCTCCTCTAGCGATATGAAAAAACTTGATTGAAACAAAAGCAGACGAAAGATCAAGGATATCTTTGATGATTCCCAGTAGTTCCTTTCTCTGTTTCTTGTTGTTGATTGCTCCCACGAGCGTTAGGTTGTCGGTACATATCCAGAGATCCGAGATCCCTTGACTTGCCGCCATGAAAAGCCCTTCTCTTACAGCCAAAGCTTCGCCGATCAGAGGGGAATTCACGAAATCTTGAGTCGTTGCTCCCTGTCGTTCCACCAGATTTGTTCCTCCGCTTAGAACCCAGGCGATTCCTGCTCTCAACCGCGGGGCATCCCATGCCGCATCCGTTCTGCAAATCACGATGTGGCTCTCTGCTTGAGGTAGTTCTCTTACTCTGTTTTTCTGTGGGAGTAAGTGATGATTGCCTCCTGATGGTGTAAAAGCCTGGGCTTCAATCCATTCTCTCGCAAACGCTAATCCTTTTGATGAAACCTCCTCAGGTGTCGCACTTCTGTTTTCGAAGATCAAGGAGTTACGGTCTTTCCATATTGCCCAACAGACCCACGGGAAGATTGCCTTAGAGATTCCAGTAGGAGGTAGACAAATTGCTGAGCGGAGCCGAGTCGTCACACTTTTAAAGGTATCTGTAGCAGCTATGTGAACTGCTTCCTGCAAGGGAATGCCTTCCCATACTTTCTTTGCAAACGGGCAAAGAAAGAAGGTATGTAATGACGTCTCAGGTTCATTACATCTTGGGCACTTCACATTTGCATTGATACCTCTTCTTTGCAGATTTTCTCCCAGTGGTAATGCGTTTTGAATGATTGACCAAACAAAGACTTTCATCTTTGGGGAACACGATAGCTTCCAGACATCTCTTATCCATTCAAAGTCATCTGCAGGTCTGTTTCTACTGATTACTCGATTAGTGTTAGCTACCGAGTTATAACCAGATCGTGTTGTATATGATCCTGATGGTAGAGGTTGCCAGATGTAGCTGTCTTCTGCTCCCCTGAGGCTTGGTTGCAGGCTCTGGATCTGATCAGCAAAATCAGGTAAGAACTGTTCTATCCTCTGTCTATTCCATTTGAGACTATCCGTAAGTAGGTCGGAGACTTTTAGATCGATAGCTTCTTCTTGTATAGGCCCGAATGGTTTAGTCTGATCATCTAGGGAGATCCATGTGTCCTTCCACACTCTAGTTGTTAACCCATTTCCTATGGCCTTTCCTAGATTTTCCTTTAGAAGATTTCTTCCATGTAGAATCCCCCTCCACCCATGGGAACAAACCGAGGGTAGTTCCACCTCTAGGAAGCTTTGGTTGTGACAGTACTTGCCTTTTAGGATTCTAGCTAATAAGCAATCTGGGACCGTAAGAAGTCTCCACGCTATTTTTGCCAATAGGGCTTGGTTGAAAAGCTGTATATCTCGCAGGCCTAGACCCCCTTCTGCTTTTGATTTGATTAACCTATCCCATGCCACCCAACTCATCTTTCTCTGATCATTAGGTCCATCCCACCAGAATCTGGTGAGTGCCATGTCACCATTTATCTTGGCCTAGCACTATATCATTATATATAGATATGCCATGCATTATCAATTTTTTCAAAAATTACAATAACTATTGAAGAATAGAAATTACAGACCGATTGGATCGAGTTTATGGTCAAGGATCGAACGTTTTGATTACGTAACAATGATTAGAGACCAAGGCCATGTTCGTTTCGTGATCTGGACGCAGCATCCAGACGCAGACGCGGACCGATGTTCGTTTGATGAAAAATAAGAGGTTAAGTTGGACGTAGCATCCAGATATTTTTCATAACTCATCCAGATTTTTCAGGATTTCTGGATGAGATTTTTAAGTGTTTCTAAAAACAGTAAACTCATCCAAAACTGTTAAAAGTCGATAATACCCTTGATTTATTCTAAGAATTACAGAGTTTTACATGAAATCGATTTTTTCCTCCAAAACCGGAAACTAATTTTTTCCTCCAAAACCGGAAAATCGAGTTTTTTCCACCAAAACCCGAAAACCGAGTTTTTCCGCCAAAACACAAAAACTGAGTTTTCCGGCCAAAACCCGAAAACCGAGTTTTCCCGCCAAAACCGGAAAATAAAGTTTTTCGGCAAAAACCGAAAAACTGAGTTTTCCCGCCAAAACCCGAAAATCGAATTTTCCCTCCAAAATCTGAAAACCGAGTTTTCCCGCCAAAACCGGAAAATAAAGTTTTTCGGCAAAAACCGGAAAACTGAGTTTTCCCGCCAAAACCCGAAAACCAAGTTTTCCGCCAAAATCCGAAAACCGAGTTTTTCCGCCAAAACAAAAAAAAAACGAGTTTTCCCGCCAAAACCGGAAACCCGAGTTTTCCCTCCAAAACCAAAAAACCGGGTTTTCCAACTTGAAAACCGAGTTTTTCCGCCAAAACTAGAAAACCGAGTTTTCCGACCAAAACGCGAAAATCGAGTTTTTCCGGCCAAAACCCAAAAATCAAAATTTCCTAGTCAAAATCGGAAACCTAGTTTTCCGCCAAAATTAAAAACAAATTTTTCCGACCGTAAATAGGTTTTTCTGCTAAAACAAGTAATGATATTAATATTAATATTTTACATGATCTTTTTAGAACAAATAAAATAGTAATTTAGGTACCCATGGGTAAACCTATATCCATATTCATTTAATTTCATGAAAACATATTTATCTCTGTGAAAAGTTAAAACATGAAAATTTCATTTCATTTTTTATAAAAAATGAAAAAAAATTAATTTAATGTTCATTTTTATTTATCTCTATTTTTTTTGTAGTTAAACATAATTTTTTTACAAGTTAGTTTCACTTTTAGATATAGTTATATATATGTTTAGACCAAAAGAAAAGATAAGGAGTTTTTGGTCATTTGACATAAAACTCATCCAGATATAAAATTACAGAATACAAAACAAGCATAACTGCATCTAAATACAGTTTCCAGACGCATGATCTAAAATTTTCAGAATCGCAAACGAACGACATATGATTGCTGCATCTAATTACTGCATGTAGATGCCGCGTTTGAAATTCTCATCCAGTTCACGAAATGAACATGGCCCAAGTAAGTATATTGTTTGTATCTATTAGGAGAATACAAATGATATAGTTAAAAATTTATACTTTTTTTTTTGCTAACATACATATTTATACTCGTATCTATTTTTTAATCAAAAAAAAATTACTTGTATCTCTCTTAATATCTATAGGAGAAGCGAATCATATGAACAGCACATGGGTTTTATGATTGCCCTGAAATGCTCAGATCTCTTCATATAGCTAGTATGGATATCAGTGATTATATATTTCAATGACTATCTTAATCAAAATGTCGTTAATACATTATTACATAAGGTAAAAAGAGATCATATGGTCTCAGAATTATCGAACTAGTACTCATTAGCTGATTCCTAGTAATGTTTCACTTTTAATTAAAGATCATACGTATGTAATGTAACGAGGAACTAGATCTTGATCCGTGCGACCGCACGGATATTTATTTTATGTTTTTAGTTTTTTGTTTGTATTAAATGATATATTTATAATATTTGATCATAAATTTAGATCGAAAACTAATTTTTTGCAGTTATTAAAAAAATTAAAATTTTAATAAAATATTCTTATATAAATTCAAATATCATAACTAAAATAGTATATGTGTGGATTATAATGCTTTCGAATTCCAAATATTTGGAATTTTTATTAATATAAATTTGTTAAGAAAATAATCTCACTTGGTATTTAATTTTAAATTTTATTTTGGGTGTACTAAATGTTATATTTGTAAATGTAATCATATTAAATTAAGTAATTTAATAATTTTGCGTTTAACGTAAAATGTATCACCGATACTGGAGATCACCTAAATAAATTTAACATTTATATGATTAGATGTATCAATGTATGTGTAAGATATATAGCAAACAAAGTTTTCGAATGATAAGTATGATGCATTAGTTATAAAATTTGTAAGAAAAAAAATAATTTTAGATTTTTAACAAATTTGTGACATATAAAAATTAAGATTAAAATTTGTAAGAAAATTAAATGTAATATAATAAATATTTGATCTAACTGCCAATTTATTATAAATGGGCTTACGTGTTCAATAATTTTCAGATTGGATTTTGACAATTAGTTTTATAATTACTGTAGACTGATGAAAAATTCAATGGAAAATAATTTTTCGAAAATAAATAAGGTGATTATGTTTCTATATCTTGTAGTAGTGTGCGTGTTCGGATGTCCATTCGGGGTTGATTCAGGTCTCTTTGGGTTTTAGGTTTTTGGGATGAAAGGTCTTAGCCTCATTCGGGTATTTAATTTCGGTTCATATTCTTGTTCAGATAACTCATTTAAATTGTTTAAAAAAACTTAAAAATCTTAAAATATAAAGTAAAAATATATATATAAAAAATAAATTTGAATAATGTATGCCAAAAACTTAAACTTAACATAAAAAATGATTTGGTTCAAATATTAAAAGATAGTGATGGCACAATAATTTTCCTACCATACCATATATATGCGATTTTTATTATCATTAAATGTGATAAATTTAGAATTAGGAAATATATTTATTAAACTGAAAAGACAACAATTAATAAAACTATAAATAATTTCGAAATTAATTTAATAGATTAGGAAAGTTAAATTTTATATTTGGACAACACATTAACTCAACTGAAAAAGACAAATATTTAAATATGTAACTTAATTAATATTAGGACATCACATTAACTCAACTGAAAAAGACAAACATTAAAATTGGTAACTTATTTAATTCTTAGTGGCATAGTAGTGTAAATAAATTTGAAAACTTAGGGACAATTTATATGTGTACTTCTCTTTTAATAATATAGATATTATGGAAAGAACCGAAACAAACAATGTTTTGTTTATTTTAAAGCTACGAGAGATTTATATATACAAAAGAGTTCAAGAAGATATGATCTTAAAGGTAAACTAAAGTATCCTCGAAACGAACATTTAACAAACCTTAAAACCCTAACTTCGAAAAAACAAAGCCATCTTCATTTTATTTAATTTGGATTTTTTTTAAAGAAAAGATAATTGATAAATAATTATATTAAGAATGTAATTACGAGAATTTATGTGGGTTCTCGGCGAGTTTTGCCAGCGATTGCAAGTTGCAACGTACGATGGTATCGGCGAAGCTACAAGTCTCTTCTTTATCGTTACCCGCAGGTACGTCAACGACGTATGACTCAATGACACGTGTCTTCTTGCTATCGTCCGTCGACTCGTGCACCGTCGTCACCGATCTGTAGTTCTGAAGCCTGTGATCCCCACCCACGACGCTAAAACTCATAACGTGGCGATCCTCGTCCATGATCTCAAGTCTCTCTAAGCTAAACGTTGCGGGAAGACCAGAGACGACTCGGACCTCCCTCACGGAACCAACCTCTCGACCGTCTCCGACAGCCACGTGGCAGCTTCTAACGAAGTGTTTGTACGCTTGAGGGTGTTCGAAGCGGCTAAGTATCGACCACACGGCGGAAGACGGAGCATCCACGTCCTGCACCACGACGGAGAAGCACTGGGAGAGACCTACCACGTGCGTGTGGGAAAGCTCCACGTGATCCGGCACATCAGCCATCCCACGCGTGAGGCTCACTTTCTGTAGCTGTTTGTGGTGGTGGTGGTGGTGGTGATGATAGGTGCTGACGGTGGCGTTGGCTGCTTCTACGGCGGTGGAATATGAATATCTCTGAAACTGTATTGACGTTGGCATTTTTATATCGATGTATGTAAAAAAGCAAACTCCTCTCTCTCTTTCTTATTATTCTCTGTCTTTCTTTTTCCAAAGAAGAGAGAAACGGTTTGCTTCGTGAGGTCCTTTGAGATGATGTACTAATAAGATATTAAGTGATATATATATAAAAGGAGGGTGTAAGAATACAAAAATGCAAGTATATGTGGACAATAGATAGACAGAGAAAGAGAGAGAGTTTTATGTCTTTATGTTAGAGAGAAGTCAGTTTTCTGTGGGTTGGTTGGTTGTCAACTTGGGATTTGTTTTCCAGTTTGTATTTTGGACGAAGAAATTCTCACTTTATATCTAGGACCGGCCCGGTTTCCCAAGAAAATTTACGGATTGGTTCTTGATAGACCATATCATAACCGGTTATGTATAATGTATTTGGGTTTTGATTTTACTTGGTTGTTTGCTGAGTTTATTAGCACTTGTTATCAGTATCACAAGGAATGCCCATTGAATTATAGTTTCAAATGAGATATTTTTCTAAAATCCGAAAAACTAAAAACCAAAAAATCCAAGCTAAACCAAATCGAACCAAATAACCAGCACATCCCTACCAAGAACCACTCATAAAGTCATAAGTCAAACAAAGGGGTGTTAGTGGAATGGAAGATACATATATGGAGTTTATTGGGAGATGAATTTGTATAGAATTTGTGAATTTTAAGACTTGATAGATTTTTAAAATTATGTAGATTGTGAAAATATATATACAATGTCTTATAAAATTTGATAATAACTTATTTATAGATTGGTACAGATTTTCATGAATTTGGATTACCAAAATAAATTTCATTAAACAGACAATCTTGATTTATAGATATATAAAGAGTAACAAAGAGATAATTTTAAAAAATTAAAAAATATTTTCTACAGTTTCACGCTATATGTTTTCAATTCGATTTTTAATAAAAAAATGTTTTTTTCAAAATTTTCAAATTTTTATTTTTAAATATTCGTTTGAAATTTGAAAATTCTTTTTGAAACTATTTTATAAAAAAATATTTTTCAAATTTTTAATTTTTTATAATATAATTATATATTCAAAAATGTAAATGTATATAAAATGTAATGAATTATAGTTTTGAATATATAATTTGGATTTACGGTGGAATATATATTTGGTAAGAATTATCACATGGATTTGAAAATCACATGATTATATATGGTATTTGAAAGTTGAGTCTTATGAGTAAAAATGAATAGAATTCATCTTTCAGTAACACTAGATTTAGTAGAATTAGAGCATCAATAATAACAAAACTTTTTAAATAACAAGGGATTTGAATAGATTTTGATAATTCTTAAATCAATAATAATTAATTCTATTAAGATTTTTGAAATCCAACAACTAATAACAATGGAATCTCAAAATTTTCAAAGTTCATTAGAATTCACTTACCAATAACTTTCCCTTACATGAATGTTAGAATTTTAAAATTCTATAGTTACTAGATAATGGATTCTAATAGTCTTATAAAAGTCATGTATTATTGATTTGATGATTCTTCAATGACATATATAATTCATTGTTATTCAAAAATTTTGAGTTTTAGTGATTCTATAATTCTATCAAAATTTAGTGTTATTAGGACTTGAATTCTTTAAATTTTTGAATCTTAATGTGAATATTATTATATACTGAAATATTTAGGGTAACATTCTTATAAAAGTCAAGTATTATTGATTAGGTGATTCTTCAATGACATATACAATCCATTCTTATTCAAAAAAGTTTGAGTTTTAGTGATTCTATAGTTCCATCAAAATTTAGTGTTATTAGGACTTGAATTCTTTAAAATTTTGAATCTTAATGTGAATATTATTATATACTGAAATATTTAGGGTAGGTTATAGTAAAGCAGCCAAATTTGTATGATATTTTTTACATATTTTTGCATTATTTTTACTTATTTTTTACTAAATATTCATATGAAATATAATAATATTATTTCCTCTTGTAAATACAAACAAATGTCGGTCTAATAAATAAACATGTTTATTTACTGTCTAAAATTCAAAAATTTTATTAATATAAGAGGATCATATAAAAAAGGTTAGAGCATTTTCAATGTAAAACTCCATTTTTCTTTCAAAATGGAATAAAATATAATATAAAATAAAAAATAGAGTAGAGTTAGAGATGCCCTTATTAATCATTTACATTGGGGCAAGTCCCATGAACAAGGAGAAGACATTTCCTATGAAAATAGTTATCCTTTATGTCAGAACTAGGATTGTGAACAAATGAAATGAAACAACCCAATAAGAAATATAAGATATTTCAAATTTTATTTACGATCTTCTAGTTTTAATTTATTTTCAGTAAAAAAATAATACAAGCTTTCATTTTAATTACCATCCCACTTAATATTTTATATTTTTCTTACTTTAAAGAGTTTTGATTTTGTAATGCATAAGGTTTTTTAAAGTGTAATCTTGTTTTGTATAGATGTGAGAACTTATTTCATGTTTATATATTGAAATTCTGTTTAAAGTGTGTCATAGATGGTTAAACTTTTATTTTATTTACATGTTTTTATCAACATTTACATGTTCTTTTCTATATATTTTGGATGATCCTTATGATTTATTGTCTTTGATATCAAGATGTGCTCTAAAAAATTAGCTACATTATTTTTATTGTGCTACCATTGTCTTTTATTTACATGTTATTAGGACTTGAATTCTTTAAAAATTTTGAATGTTAATGTGAATATTATTATATACTGAAATATTTAGGGTAGGTTATAATAAAGCAGCCAAAATTTGTATGATATTTTTTTTACATATTTTTACTTATTTTTTGCTAAATATTCATATGAAATATAATAATATTATTTCCTCTTGTAAATACAAACAAATGTCGGTCTAATAAATAAACATGTTTATTTACTGTCTAAAATTCAAAATTTTATTAATATAGAGGATTATATAAAAAGGTTAGAGCATTTTCAATGTATAACTCTATTTTTCTTTCAAAAATGAAATAAAATATAATATAAAATAAGAAATAGAGTAGAGTTAGAGATGCCCTTATTAATCATTTACATTGGTGCAAGTCCCTTGAACAAAGAGAAGACATTCCCTATGAAAATAGTTATCCTTTATGTCAGAACTAGGATTGTGAACAAATGAATGAACAACCCAATAAGAAATATAAGATATTTCAAATTTTATTTACGATCTTCTAGTTTTAATCTATTTTCAGTAAAAAAATAATACAAGGTTTCATTTTAATTACCATCCCACTTAATATTTTATATTTTCTTACTGTAAAGAGTTTTGATTTTGTAATGCATAAGGTTTTTTAAAGTGTAATCTTGTTTTTGTATAGATGTGAGAACTTATTTCATGTTTATATATTGAAAATCTGTTTAAAGTGTGTCATAGATGGTTAAACTTTTATTTTATTTACATGTTTTTATCAACATTTACATGTTCTTTTATATATTTTGGAATGATCCTTATGATTTATTGTCTTTGATATCAAGATGTGCTCTAAAAAATTAGCTACATTATTTTTATTGTGCTACCATGGGTTTATTATTATTATTATTATTATTATTATTATTATTATATTATTATTATTATTATCATCTTTTTAATAATACAATGGGATATTATCCTCACCAGTCACCACTGTCCCGTTCCTGTCTTTTGGTTGATAAATGCAATGTTATCAGTCAACTGTATAAATATTTGCAATCGTGACAGAAAATTACATAATCCTAATCCATGATTGTTTAGTGTTTTAAAAGATTTAGTGTTTAGTATTTTTGATTTAGGGTTTATGATTGATTCAAAGATTTTAGAATTTATTCAAGGATTGAGGGTTTATCCAAGGATTTATGGTTTAGTTTTTTGCTGATGACGTTAGAATATTTATTTATTTTCAAATACTATTATTTTATTTATCTTTTTTTACATTTTTATTTTAAAATATAATATAACTTGAAAATATTTTGTTTTCTTTTTAAAAGATGTCCAATATGAAATAACAAAATCCTAAATAGAGAAGGTTACTAAAATTTTTTCTCCAATTTCTCTCTAAAAAAAGTTTCTACGTTTTAGTCTTTTCACCGTCGCTTCGCTGTCGGTGGTATGAGAGGGCTCCGTTTTTTTATTCTTTTCTTTTTAAAATTTTTTTTTTGGAAGTGCTGACTGTGGTTATGGTTTCATGTTTAATCCAAAACACTCTCCTTCTCCGGCTGTGCGAGGTGTGGAGATCGACGGAGCTACAACGGAACGGATAAAGCCGCTATTTTGTAGCTCCGGTGAGGTCGATGGCGGGCATGCACAGCGAGTCAAGAATGGCTTGTGAAGGTCGTCTTCCCCAGCGATCTTTATGGCTCCGGCAAGGTTCACACGAAACTTTGTCGCGCTCCCCAACACTTTCATGTGGTTGCGTCAGAGTGGTTACAACTGGCCGGGAGAGCTCAAGATACCCGTTGTTGAAAGCGGCAAACAGGCTCTGGGGAAAGCGGCAGCGGGTGTTAGGGGACGACTGAAGCGCATTTGACCTAGGGTTTTGCTTGGTTTCCGGTTAACTGCGGTTTAATTTGGTACCGTTTTCGGATTAATATTTTGATGTAAACCATTTAACCATTTCCGATTTAAATGGATATTAATATAATATAATTGAAAAACAACAAAATTTTATTGGTTGGTGAACCTAGAGGACAAAGAATAACTCAATTTATATCACCTCGGTGATGATTGTTTGTTTGGTTTTTAGATTTTAGTTTTTAGTTTTTGGTTTTTGGTTTTTGGTTTTTGGTTTTTAGTTTTTAGATTTTGGTTTTTGGTTCTGCTGTAGATTTTGGTTTTTGAAAAAGTTGATTGGTGATTTTAGATTTTGGTTTTTGTTTTTGAAATTAAAATAAACTAGATTTTGACCCGTCCAGATTTTTATGGTATATATAAAATTTTAAAATTTTAAACTAATTGAACAAAATTGTACTATTTTAGTTTACTGTTTAAATTTTATATTTCGTCTGTATAGTGTAATCATGGACTTCTTTGAAATGTTGGGAGCAAACAGTAGTGTATTTTTTTGTGTTCTTATTTGATTGTTAATACAAAATTGTTCACGTTAAATTGCTTGTATTGTGATATATTGTATTGTGGCTATTATAGTTAAAAAGATTTTAGTTGTCAGAAGACAATTATATGGTAAGATAATAGAGTATTGATCACGTTTTATAATTAAATGGAAATATATATCGATGGCTGCGAGATCATCGTTTTAATTTGCGAGATCTACATAATTAGTTACACTAATCTATCTTATTAAAAGAGAAATACCCATTTAAAAATGGGTGATTTTGCTGTATATTCATAAGGGAGGGAAAAAATAAGAATATAGCCATGCTACAGATGCAAGCGATGGATGGGACAATTTGTAACTAAAATCTCCTTCTAAGCGCGTGCGCTTGATTTTGGCACTCTACAACGAAAAATTTGATACTATACTATGTACCATGTAGCCGTTACAAAAAAAAAAAAATACTATGTACCATGTAGTATAGCTAAAACAAAAAAATCAACTAATTACGAGATTGTGTTTCATCCATAAGATGACTATACTCTACATATTATAACATAGTATAGAATACTCGAAACAAATACATAAACCATAACACTATGCAATAATTTATTCTATACAATTTACAAATATCATATAGTATAGGTAAATACAAACAAACAAACACAAATCCATATACTCTAAACTCAAATCCTAAACCCTAAACCTAAATTCTAAACTCTAAACCCAAACTATATCATAAACCCAAACTTTAAACCCAAATCCATATACCCTAAACCCAAATCCATATACCCTAAATCCAAATTCTAAACCCTAAACCCAAATTCTAAACCCTAAATCCTAAATTCAAACCCTAAACCCTAACCTCAAACCATATACCCTAAACCCAAACTCTAAACCCAAAATCTAAACTCTAAACCCATATCATAATTTGTTCTATACTATTTACAAATATCATATATTATAGGCAAAAACAAAAAAACAAACACAAACCCATATACCCTAAATTCAAATCTAAACCCTAAACCCATATCCTAAACCCTAAACCCAAACCATATACCCTAAACCCAAACTTTAAACCCAAATCCTAAACCCAAATCCTAAACCCTAAACCCAAATCCTAAACCTTAAACCCAAATTCATATACCCTAAACCCAAATCCTAAATTCTAAACCCTAAATTCAAACCCTAAACCCTAAACCCAAACCATATACCCTAAACCCAAACTATAAATCCAAAACCTAAACTCTAAACCCATACCATAATTTGTTCTATACTATTTACAAATATCATATAGTATAGGCAAAGACAAACAAATAAACACAAATCCATATCCTAAACCCAAATCCTAAATCCTAAACCAAAATTCTAAACCCTAAACTCAAACCCTAAACCCTAAACCCAAACCATATACCTTAAACCCAAATTATAAACCCAAAATCTAAACTCTAAACCCATACCATAATTTATTCTATACTATTTAAAAATATTATATAGTATATGCAAAGACAAACAAACAAACACAAATCCATATACCCTAAACTCAAATCCTAATCCCTAAACCCAAATTCTAAACCCTAAACCCAAACCATATACCTTAAACCCAAACTCTAAACCCAAACCCTAGAGCGTAAACTCTAACCCATTATGTGGTTGACGAGTATGTTATCTGCTGGTAGAAGAACCATACGGGAATCCCAATTGGCACACTCGTATATAACCAAATAGAGTTGTAGTCAGTTGACAGTTATGCATAACTAACATACTATATTGTACTATATAGAGTAAATAAATAGTATAGACAACTTAATACATAAAACATCACAATGTAAATCAGTTATAGATTAAGAAAAAATGACAGTGATGTCCTGCCTCGACAAAGGGGAAGGAGGGGGTTTGGGGAGGGGTGCCACGAAGGAGGGGAGGGGGAAGGGGGCCGTGAAGGAGGGGAAGGGGAGGGGAAAGAGGAGGAAACACTAAGAAACTATTTATATTCTATGTTTATCAAATAGAATAGTACAATACAACGTGTACTGTTTATCTTCTCCAATGATTCTGTGTATTCTTTGTTTCTTAATCTTTACGGTGGGATGGCTTCGAAAATGATTAGATAGACTCTTCAATCTAACATGACTTACTTTGATTCATTCGTTTCCATCTATGCAAAGTCACGAAACTAAAGCTTTCATGATTTGTGATGAAAAAAAAAGAAAAAGAAAAAAAGAAAAAGAAGAACGCGTGTGTAACTTGATAATATTTGATGGTACTTTTTATATATTGTAGAAAATATATGGGATATCATAGCATATGCCTTGTAATGGTTATAGGTTAATTTTTTTTCATAATGGTTATGTCTCCAAATTTCCCCTTTAAAAATACCCCTTAGTTTTCACTTTTATTTACACTTCCTGCCACTGTAGTATTAATTAAGCTTCCTATTTTTATGCTTGTCTTTTTCACTTTAGTTAATGTGTTTTCAAAATTAAATACATAATTAAATAATACTTTCTATTTTAATGCTTTATCTTTTTCACTTATATTAATGTGTTTTCCAAAATTAAATTTGAATTAAATACACTTCATTAAATTCTCCACTAAATCAATGTCAAATTAAAAAAATACATTTTTACTGGACAAACAATTCATAGAAATTATAATATCAACATTTTTTATTTAACGAATCTGAACGAAAAATATTACCAAATTTGAACCGAAACTAGATAATATCCAAACGGATTTACCATTTTAGTATCTAGAGAACCATAACTAAACCTGATCTGAATGAAATATTTCGGATATTCGAATGTATTTAACTCATATTTATATAGTTCAATATGTTAGCTATTTTTAGAGTTAATATCCAAGATATAAGCTATTTCAAAGTTGTTTAAAATATTTGAAATATAAAAAATAGTCAAAAGTAAACATATAAAGTAGATAAACAATTATCAAAACATCAAAAATACTTAAAATATATATTTATTCTCCATCCAAATATTCAAGTTAAACATATTTTAAATTTTTAATTAGGTACTTTGGCTTACATTATTCAAATTTACATGTTATATTATTTTTATTTTTAGATTTAGGGATATTTAAAGATATATAAATTTTGAAATTTAAAAATAGTTTAAACGGGTTATCAAACCCGCAAAGATCCGAATCAAACCGGAACCAAAATTTATAAATACACGAACAAAGCTAGAATCTTTAAACTCGAAAATCTCAAATCCGAATAGATTTTAACCGAACTCGAGTGGGTACCCAAATATCCACCCGTAACTTAGTTAATATAAAACGATCAAATATTATAAATATACTATTTTTGTATAAATAAATCAAAACTAAAAGTGAAAATTAATATCCGTGCGGTCGCACAGGTCAAGATCTAGTAACTACTTTAAATAGAAAATATTTTTCCATATATTAAAATAGGTGAATACTACACTGCTATTTTTATTTCCAAACAGTCTATATTTAAATTTGTATCCATGTTTTTAAACACTTTTAATGGGTACTTCAACTTTAATAAAATAGATTGAACAAAATTGTATTATTTTAGTTTACTGTTTAAATTTTATATTTCGTCTGTATAGTGTAATCATAGACTTCTTTGAAATGTTGGGAGCAAAACAGTCGTGTATTTTTTTTTTGTGTTCTTATTTGATTGTTAATACAAAATTGTTCACGTTAAATTACTTATATTGTGATATATTGTGGTATATATAATGTTAAATTGCTTGTATTGCGGCTATTATAGTTAAGAAGATTTTAGTTGTTAGAAGACAATTATATGGTAAGATAATAGAGTATTGATCACGTTTTATAATTAAATGGAAATATATATTGATGGCTGCGAGATCATTGTTTTAATTTGCGAGATCTACATAATTAGTTACACTAATAACTACTTCAAATAGAAATATTTTTCCATGTATTAAAATAGGTGAATACTACATTGCTATTTTTATTTCCAAACAGTCTATATTTAAATTTGTATCCATGTTTCCAAACACTTTTAATGGATACTTTAACTTTAATAAGATAGATTATTAATAGTAAAATATTCTTATGAAATCAATAAAAACAAAATATCACTTTTGTCTTAAAATTACAGAAATTAATGAATAAATTATTTTAAAACTAAAAAAATAAAATTATTATTGATATAATTTGCATTTAAAAGTATTTAATTTTACATTTACATGAAAATACACAATAATTTAAAAATAAAACAAATTAAATATTTTTTTTTATAATTTTCAAATATAGTTTTTTTTGTTGAAATGTTAAATTTATTTATCAATAAAAGAAAAAAGTTTACAATACTGTATTTTAAGAAAGCTTGCAAACACTAGGAGCATAAAATTAAGCACAAAGGATCTTTAGTTAAGTAGTCCTTCCCATCTACTCCACCATCATGATACTGTAGAGAGCCATGTTTCTGGAGCGAAGTGAGTAAAGTCTGTTCCTTATGATTTTATCAATAAGTATACTTTAAATATGGTAATATCAATAAGTATACTTTAAATTACGTCTCTTTCTAGGTAACTAGTAATTTATAAAATATACTATTTTCATCTCAAATTTCTTCCATATATTTATATAAATAAAATGTTATAAAAATACAATATTTAGATTTTAATACTATTTAATTTTACACATAATAGTGCATAATTAATACTTAGTTTTTGCAAAAATTGGGTTGCAAATTATTTTTACTAAAATTTCTTTAAATTAAAATTAAAATATACTGCAAAGTATATAAATAAGAAAACATTTTCACTAATATAAGTTATTTTGTAATTTTAGAATTAAATCTTCAATGATAGACAATTTTTTGTTGACTCTTAGTAATATAAAATAGTTACTTTTCATCACTAATCTCTTTTTATTTAATCATCATAAGTTAATACATAAATATAGTAATATTAATATTTCAACAAAAAAGAAAAAGGAAATAAATATGACATAAATCGCGTACTGTTACTGAAGAAAACCAAAAAAACATGGTTTTTGGTTTCTATTCAGAAATAGATAGTTATTCTAAAATCTGGTTTCCCTAGTTTTTAGAAAATTTATTTTTAAAAATTCTTGATTAGTAAAAAAATAGTTTTTACAGAATCAAAAACCAGTTTAAAAACCACAGACAATCAACCTCCTCGTTTCAGTAGATTCAAGGTACATAACAAAAACAACGCCTCTATTTCGCCAGTGATGTTATGGTTCATTATATTTGCGATAAATTTTACATTTTTGTTGTGTTTCTGACACCTCCTATATCAATAGACCTGATTTTATAACGTTAGTGACATTTTACCAAATTGAGTCATTTTGAAATTGTTGTCCAATATCAATATCCACAGGTACGATATATACCGCGCCTCCTTTTTTCAAAATAGCCCAAGAATTTGCAAATTAGATGTAGAAATATTTAATGATCTGGATATTGGATGTGACACACTAGAACATGATCACTATTGGTCTAGTTGGTTAAGCACTATTTATTATTGGTACGAATATTGGATGCCTTCTTGGTAGATTGTGGATTGCATTGGAAGTTTAGAATCTTCCTGACTGTACCGGTAAAGTTTTTACATAGCCAGAGATAACTCTAGCACTTTGAATATTCCAAGTTGGTGAACATAGCATGTCATGGGTCCGTCATGATTATCTTGCTTCATATTATAATCAACTTGAGCGTTTTGATAGTACTAAAGAATTGTAACAATCTAATTCCTTTTCAACAAAGAAATATCAGAATATTAGACAAATTAGATGAAAATCAACTAAGCAGTTGCCAAAAGTAACCAACATGATGTCAGGAAATTTTGGAATTGGACGATATTTCTTTGGTGTGTTTCCTTCCACAAACTTATATTCAAATCAAATGTAATGAATATTGGGATTTTGAATTTGTGTGGTAGGAATAATAACAAAATACAATTTGGAAAATAATAAAGGGTTCCTTAATCTAAATGCATTGGTTTTCCAACGAATACACAAGTACAACTATACATATTCCCAGTACTAGTTGATAGATTAATACAGATAAAAAGCTTATTACAGTATTAGCATATTCTAGCATCCTTCTTAAATTGCAAGATGTTTAAAATGTATCACTGGGAAGATTCTATCAAATTATACGACAGGTGTGGGTCTCTTACAAGTTTAAAGATTCATATAAAAAAATCATTTGAAAAAGTATTATAAAAGCAAAGTTCTCAGAAATAAGTTAAAGTTTTCCATCTTGTTTGTTTGTTCTTCATAAACAACATGATGGTACAAAATCAAAATTTCTTTGTTTAGACCCAGAGGAGGGATGGTGTAATGACATACGAGTGCTGAAAGAAGGGAATAAAGCAGAGAAAGATAAGGATGATAAAATGAAAAAAAAAAAAAGATAAGGATGATAAAGTTTGAATTCTACTATCAATCTCAAATTAATGCGTAAGACGAATTTTGAAAGCATAGACCGTTGGACAGAAAGGAAACATACATCTTTGCACATATTAAGTAATACCGATATCAAAATTGCGAGTTGTTCATATTCAGTAATGTAAAGTATGGCAGACACATGCGATATAGTACAGTTTGTAGTTGTTTTCAAATAGCAAAAGTAGGGTTGATAAGCATGTATAGTCTCTTTCTTTCATAATAATGTCATTTGAAAGCTTTGCACATCTATTAAAAATCATCTAAAACTCTATTTTACCATTTATTCAGACACTAAATAAAATTATATTTCTAATTAACATTAAAATAATAGAAATAAAATTGAATTTTTATTTACATATTTACATTGCAATTTGCAAATACAAAACAATACTCTTTACGAAACAAAAATAAAATCTTAAAATGACAATCTTTGCAAAACAGAAGGAGTATATATTTAAGTTAAGTCATCCTCTTGATCAAAAAAAAGTTAAGTCATCCTCCTTGAGCTCCTTCTCATTCACCCTTAATAAAATGTTGTCTTCCATGTGTATCCTGGAACACATAATTGTATCAGTTGGTTAATAGACAATTTGATTCAAGTTTTGATAACATAACTTTTCAGATCCCTATCAAATGCAGTAGTATATGAGATGTCGAACCAATCCTATGTGATTTCAATGCACTGAGAATACAAATCCATGCTCAATCTAAGTGCAATCCAAAAGTGAGATGGTTTTTAAACTAGAGCAATACAGAAATGCAATAAAACAATAACCTTCGTCATGTTCCCAGCGACCGCAACAACTCACTGCAATTGGCCACTCCACTCCTTCTCATATAACCAACCCGAAAAGTGACTATTCTTGATCTCTTTATGACTTGAAATAGCTCCAAACTCTTCAAAGACTTTTTAAGGATGCTCCATCACCTAATATAGACAAATGCGATGGGAATGCAACCTAAAATGTCTAAACACTAATCTAAATGATTAATATGCATGATAAATGAATGATAAAAACAATGAAAATCACAAGATATCAAGTTTTTTTGTGAGCTTCAGATAACCAAAGGCGTCATGCTATCAAATTCTGTGACAACATTCGAGAATTTTGTGATATCTTCCTCATCAATGGCCCCATCAATGTTATGTCATTCATGTAAAAAAAAATACACCAGAATGAACAAGGAGTCTTTGTGATGAATACTAATCAACATAGACAGCTAGTTTAACACATCGCCAAAAATAATCATTCTCGTGTTTCCGAAAAAGTTGGATCCAAATCCTACATTCCTACATAAAAAACAATATCAACATAATAATGCTCCCAAGATCTCTCCAACAAAATGTTACAGTATTGATATGTTTCGTGCATAAAGCATGACCTGATGTTAGCAAAACGAGCTCTCTTCTCTAGTTAGGCAGCATGTTGCACTGGTTAGAAGAGGTAGTTGCTTCTTCGTTTTGATATAAAATCATCCAAAGATCGATACTTTAACAAAGTTTATGAATCAAGCCTCAAAATATTTTTTTTTTATGCAACAACCAAAACGGAAGCCAAGAGTTTCAATAGTGATAGTATGGCCAATCTGATCATTGTGGGTATAACAGCAGATGTCCCGTGCCCGTAACCAAGTTATTATGACTTCTTTTTCTCTCTGTATTAAGTTTTTGAGAGCGGTCCCTCTAGCTCACCTAGTGTCTTTGCTGAGAAACTGGTCCAAGATCTTATCTGTTCAACTAAACTATGATTTATCTATCGGCCCATCAAAGAAACGGCCCATTAAAAGAGTGAAAAATACCAGACTCGAATGCCGCCAAGGGAAGACGAGAACCAAATTAGAAGGATCATCATCAGGCTATTAAAATCTTGATAATGATATTATTACTTTAGCTGCTTCCACTCCGAAACGTGGCCACAATAGCGACATTTATTATTAATATGAGGATGAATAAGAGAAGCCTTCATAATCTCCACAGAAAGATATGGATTGTTGACAACAAACAACTTGAACTCGGCAGAGCTAGCAATGGTGCTTATATTGTCCTTGATAGTAGTGAAGGCCACATCATTAAGAGCTTTGTCGAAAGGTCTTTGAGCAAGCTCAATGATGTTAAGAGCGTTGGCCGGGTTAAGAGATGATATAAAAAGGCTTCTACATACGTCACGCAGATACGGAATCTCATACTTGTCGGCTGCAAGATAGAGTGAACTAACATGTTTCTTGAGACTTTCAGGAGAAATGGAGCAATACATAAACTCAACAAAAGCCTCAAGTTCCTCGTATTTCATCTCGGAGAAAGTGACAGTCTCTAGCTTAGATGAAGCCTTGAACTCGTCTGATTCCATAATCTTCCTCAACACCACTGACCTTGATGCCTATATCAAATTCCATACATGTTTAAGAAATTGCATTAACGAAAGTAAGCATTTCAAGAAAGATTTTATACAACTAACAAGCATTTTATTGAGAGATTGAAAATAATCTGAAAATGATTATGAAATTAACATTTATCTCTAGTGTATTACTTACATATACTTAAAAAAAAAATCTTTATTCTTATTTTTTTTGAAGAAGAATTTTTTTTTTTTTGTAAACTGCATTCGAGAAGAATCTTTATTCTTATCAATCTATCACATTTCAAGGAAAAAGTAAAGAGAGAACCAGAACAAGTTTGTGGGCGGAGATAGTTGCACCCTCAGCACTGTTTCCTGCCTTGAGGAGTACATCTGCTTGCCATTTTTCTTTCAAGAGTTTCTTTAATCCACCCAAGAAGATCTCTCTGTTTCTCTCTGTTGCCATTGCAAACACCAAAACCTGATTGTGATTTGGAGAGACACAAATTCATCAGTAGGCAGTAGCACTCATTTACACTTACAAAGAAATGCAGAGGACACACATAAATTAAAAGAGTTTCAACTTTTAAAAGTGAAAATATATCCTCTGTTCTCAGTTATGAACAGTAACACACAGAAGTCATAAGATGTAAACAGAGAAAAGTTTGTTAGTACCGAAATAATCGAGGAGAAAGTTACGACGGAGCTAACAAGTCAATCTAAATAAAATAATTCACTAAATTTTTTAATCTACTTCTATTTTAACAAGTCAATCTAAATAAAATAATTCACTAATTTTTTTTTCCAAAGTTAACCTTATATTTCGCATATGAATTTTATCTATAATAAATTCAATAATAATTTTATCTATCAAGTTTTTCATTGTTGGTATCAGTCGTTTTTTTTTGTTTCTTTATTTTGAATAAATATATCTTTTTAAAAGTGTAAAATTTTAGCTTTGTATATATCATAACAAATTAACAACTACCTCATTAATTTTTTAAAAATATATATACTAATTATTTTTCGACAACATCCAAATATTTTAACTAATAATTGAAAATTAGTTATATAAGATATCCTATTTTGGAGAAGAAGAATATTCTTTAGCATCACTATAATAACTGATTAGATAGAAGTGCACCTAAATTAGTATATCTGATTTTAAATAGCTGAACCGTTTTTAGTATCTAATGATAGAGATTTCGGCAACATCCAACAACCTGTCTTTTTTTTAACAACCTGTCTTTATTATTAAGATATATTAAATTGTGCAATAAAATGTATCAATAAATTAATGCAGTTTAGTGTTATATATTATTTAATTTTATAATAATATTTTGTGGCTTATAATATTATTCTATAAAATTTATAAATCTTTATTTTTGTAACAAAATTTATTTTGAAAACATTATTATGCAACAATATTTACATACATAACTTTTGTTTTAATTCTAAACTAGATTCTGACCCGCCCTTTAGAGGGCGGGTATGTTTTTCTTTTAATTTGATTTTTATATTTGTGTTTCTTTCTGCTTATATTTGTACTTTTCTTTATAATCATATTTGTGTGTAAATGTTAATAAAAATATATTTTATTAAATAGTAGAAATTAAAAAAATTGATCCGGTATACGTTCGGTTAGGGCTGAGTTGCCGGTCGAACCCGCCAACCTGCAGATTTCAATTTTGTTTTGGTCAAAAATATGATTTGTACAATCCGCAAACAAATAATTTATATCGGCATCCTCCCCGTTTAATTTTGCGGTTATCTGCGGATTATAAATTTTTAAAAAATAATTATTTAATTTAGTTATTATAAAAATAAAAATATATTTATAATAAAAATTATATATTCTTTTTTTTTTAAAAATTACCATATATTTTTAAAAGTGTTTACTTTTCTTTTTACTTTTTTTTTAAATACTTTTCGGATCGGTGGGTACCCGCAATCCAATATCTACCAACCCGTCCTATCATATAGCATGACGGGTCTGCATATAGCATGACGGGTCTGCATATAGCATGACCCGTCCTATCAAAGGACGGGTATTTTCTGTTTTAATTTTTTTGAAAATTTTAGTTTTATATTTGTGATGTTTTTTATAATCATATTTGTGTTTTAGTATTAGTTAAATATAATTTTTGATAACTATATTAAATATGTCAAGTTGCATAACTATACATTTGTGTCATATGCATTTCAGAAGTTAATTTAAATTTTTTTTCTAAAGTATACAACATATTATATTTTTTCATAGTTAACTAATATAATTAATCAAGAATACTCGTATCCAGAAAACCTGACTCGTAATTGACCCGAATATCAAGTTTGATACTCTATTAGACCTGACCTATATAATCGAATGGTTTATAACGTGTTAAATCTAAAAACCAATATCAAATTCAACCCGCATTGAAAGCCGAACAAATTTTTTGAAAAATGTTCAAAAAATAATTTTATATATATATGGGTTAATATGGTCTTCACTAACTTTAAGTAGAATCACATTTAATAAATATTTTTAACCGAAAACCTATTTAAAAGTTGTTAAACTTAATGAGTTTATATTAATATTTTTTTCTATAAAAATTCCACTTAAACAATGTTAAACTGTATTTTAACATTATGTGCTTTGTTAATTTATAAATTTAATGTCTATGTAAAATATTTAATAAATTAATGTATGGTTGATAAATCCTAAATTTTTGGTCTGAGATATAAGTTATGTTGATGTATGGTTGATAAATCCTAAATATTTAAATATTTTCTTTTTATTAAATAAATATACAATGATTTAAATTGTGACCGTATTAAATTAACTGATTTTTTTAAAAAAAATTGCCTAAATCATATATATTGATCTCAATTTTAATTTTGGTCGTTTCTTGTAAAAATAAAAAAAACAAATTAAAGCTAATGTTATATTATATATTTGAAAGGTTAATTATAAAACTAAAATATGTATCAGATAACATAAGAATTAACATTTATGTGGCCATTTTAAATGATAACTGCAATACATAAATATTTTAAGATATTAATATTTTCACATTTTCTAATAATAATAATTTAATTTCGTATATTAAAAATATATTGAAATATTTTTATGTTTATAAAATAGAAAAAAACAATATACAATAAACAATTTCATGCTAAAATTAAGGGCTAGTTTAAGTATGAGATTCTATTGTTAGATTAAGTAGATTTAGTTAAGTTTAAATAGATTTAGTTTTGATTTAAATAAAAAGTATATTAAAAATATATCAATGGCATGGAGTTATAAATACTTCAAAACTTCAAGATGGTTTAAAAAAAAGTCTCTTGTGTTTTAATAGTATTGATTTTTCTGATAAAATTATTAACTCGTTTTTAGATCACAATAGAAATGAAAAATGTATTTGTAAGACCTGTTTGTACTCGATAAATATTTTACATGTTTAATGGAAAAACCTGTAAATAATAACTGAAAAAATTGTACTCATTAATTGTAGATTGATTTTGGAAATTTAATTTAATTTAGATATTTTAAATATTGATTTTAAAACTATTTAAAATTTATGTAAAATTATAATTTTTAAGCGCATATATTTAGCAAATTAATGTCATATTGATTTAGAGAATAATTATTTCTATGATTTTATAATATGTATCAGTATTATGAGTAGCTGTTAAATAGTATGTTTGAAGTTTACAAATTTATTTATCAAATAAGTTCTTTGTACGTTTTGTTTCAAATTAAAAATTCACATTTATGTAGTAATTTAAATGATAAGTGCAACACATATAAATAATTAAAAATTTTGAAAATATTTTTCACGTATTTTGTAATTATAAATTAATTTCAGATGTTAAAAGTATTTTTAAGTTTTCAAAATAGATGAAAAATAATGTAACAAACAAATCAATCCTAAAATTAAGGATTAGTTAAAATATGAGTATCTATTTTCGATTGATTATTTTAAAAGTTTAAAATTAAATACTGTTAGATTAAATAGATTTTGTTATAATTAAAAAGATTTGTTTAGGATTTTAATAAAAATCATAGGTTTTAAATAAAGCAGTGGCAAAGATCTGTAAATACTTTTAAAAAGAAGGGCACCTCAAAAAAGGGCCTTCTGTTTTAATAGTATTGATTTGAAATATATATGAAAATTAAATTAGGTTGACCCTATATGATAGGTAATTTGGTATATCATGATTAATTAAAACAATTTAGTATATATGTTTAAATAATAAACCGAATTGATTTTAACTAATTTTGTATTTTTGTAACAAAAATTATTTTGATAACAGTATTATGTAACAATGCTAATTTACATAATTTTTTTATTAATTTGAAATATATGTGGAAATTAAATTAAGTTAAACTACGTAATAGATAATTGGTATATAGAGATTAATTAAACCAATTTATTATAGATGTTTAAATAATAAACTGAATTGGTTTTTAACTCACGAGAATACACAAATGTTAATAACAAGTAGAATAGAGTAATATATGGTATGAATAAATATCAAATGTTTCATCTATAAACAGAGATGTAAACTAATGGTATTACATAGTAAAAAATATATAAATTTATGACATAGTATATCATATCATTAATTTTTTCATTAATTATATTTTCTTAACAATACATTACATCAAATAACCAATGAATCTGAAATGGATTCAGATATTGGTAAAAAATTATCATATTATCCAACTTGATCCGAATCTTCTAAAATATGGTGATTCATCTAAAATATATAACACTACATCAATCATAAAAATAAATATCCATATATAAAAACGTAAGAACTAATTTCTGTGCGGATCAAAGCTCTAGTTCAGTAATATTTTATGAGTTTAAATGTATTTTAAAATATATTATTATTATTATTATTATTATTGTTATTATTATAATTTTAATTAGAGATTGATAACTGGAATTTTTCTCAAATCTTTCTTCCAGCATCATCATGAATATTGCACTTATTTTCTTTGAAGGTAGCTTCATATCCATTAGTAATCATATGAATGATGCTTTTTAAGGCTTTTCCATTTAACGATTCAGATCAATTTTAATTGTACAAAATCAATCTAAATCATTTATATATTAATTGAGACGCATTACAACATTTAAGTATAGCTATGTGTCATCACTATGATGATTTTCAAAATCCTTAAAAAAATATCTTGGTTTATTTAAATATATATTATATTTTCATTTTTTCCCTTAAATAAAAGCTACGGAATTATCAAATATGGTTAATATATATATGATAATTAATTATTTTAATAACAAGGATTTGATAAAAATGTGTGTCTCCTCAGTAAATTTTTGTTTAAATTTATATTATCAAAATAAACTAGACAATCAAATTAACTATAAAACTAAAATTTTGACTTTTTCGTATATGTTATATTTGAATTTTGGAAGAATTGCCAAGTGTGACTCAAAACTTGGAGTCAAACCCAAAAGAATACTCCAACTTGGGTCAAAGGCAAAAGTAACCTAAAAGGCTATTGAAATTACAACTATCTCCTTGTGAACAAACAAAAAAAACGGATTTTTTTTACGTTTCTACCCCTCGCAAGTCGTCTGTTTAGACGACTTGAAAATAAGTCGTCCAGACGACTTAACTTAAAGTCGTCTGGACAGTTATTCTTAAACATAATTTAAAATTTTTGTAAAAAATATTTGATAAGTGAAAAATTGGAATTATGTAATTAACATATGTCTTAAGAGATATAAATTAATATATAACAAATTTCAATTGTTTTCAGCCCAGATGAGTGAAAGTAGTGAGTCATGATATTCTTTTGTTTATGTTTCATCAACATATGTTGTAGTATTGTATGTGTTCTTAGGGTTAGATTTTGGAAAGCATTAAAACCGTTTTTGAAAATTTTTAAAATTACCTAAGCGTGTTCATTTCTGTGTATAGTAAACACTATTGAAGTATAATTTGATTTTATAACGTGGTTAGTAAGTTAATTTAGTCATTTTAGTTTAGGGGTTCATTTTAGGGTCTGGGACGACTTAATATTTAGTCTTCTGTGCACAGACGACTAAATATTAGGTCGTCTGATGTACATTATCAGCCAGAATAAGTCGTCTAAACCGGACCAAACCTTAAAGTTTACCAATGTACTTTAAAGCTAACCGGATTATTTACCCAATATATAAGGTGATTTTTTTTGTTTCATTTTCCGCGAAATTCAGAAACCCTAACAGTTCTCTCTCACCGGCGATATCAAAGGCGGTTCGAATTCCCACTATTTCCGAACAAACCATCGTTCTCAACGTCGGCTATCTATCTCACTTCATTCTCACCGTTGTTGCCGCAGCTTCTTCTAACCCTAGCGCCGCCGATTCCTCTAAACCCTAGCGCCCCCGCTTCCACTATTTCCGAACAAACCGTCGCCCTCGCCACCGTGCTCACCAACGTTCTCACCGCCGCTTCCTCTAAACACTAGCTAGCACCGCCGCTTCTTCTAAACCCTAGCGCCGCCGCTTCTTCTCTGTAAACCGTAGCGCCGTTTCTCTGTAAACCCTAACGCCGGTAAGTCATCAATCTCGAGGAAAAGACGAACATAAAACGTTGTCTCTATCAATTTACTCATTCTCACCATTTCACGTTTATTTTTTCAGATCTATAACCACAATGACGAGTACTCTAACTCCTTCTGCGACTAATCAGGTCCGCTTGAAATTTTTCTACTGGAAGACTTGTAAGTAAGTCGTCTGGAAAGTCTTCCAACTGGACGACTTAGTAGACGACTTAAATATAAATCGTCCATTTGGAAGACTTTTCAGACGACTTAAATATAAGTCGTCAACTAAGTCGTCCAGTTGGACGACTTTCCAGACGACTTATATTAAAGTCGTCTATTAAGTCGTCTGGAGTAACAATTAAGGCGTGATTGATTTAGCTTGTGTTCTGACTTCTATTGTTGTCTTTGATTATTTTGCAGACAAAAAGGATGGATATTCCAGAACTCCCCTGTAGGTTATACACATTAGGGGAAGAGCCAGAACCCCAGCATAGCATTTCGTATCATACGGATAACAACAAGTTGCATACTGCTCTTAGGGAAGCTCTCACTGATGATGAATTTGAAAAGCTCAAGGAGTCGAGATTGGGAGTTTTCATCAAGTTCAAGGAGCAGGGATTTGGTTGGGCTTCAAGGCTGGTTCACTACATGCTCTGTTTAAAGCTGGACATTAAGAAGAAGTACGAGATGTGGTCTCTCGTTGGTCTAGAACCTGTGAGGTTTTCACTGTTAGAGTTTGAAAACCTCACTGGTCTAAACTGCGAGTACATCGAGGACCTTGAGACACCAAAATGTGAAGTTACCAAAGAGATGGTTTCTTTCTGGGGGATGATGGGAGTTCATGTGGAAGCTGAGCCAACTACTGATCAGATAATAGCAGCACTGAAGAGATGCGGGGATTGGTCCACGGAAGATCGCAAGCGGCTCGCGTACCTTTCCATCTTCACTGGATTCATTGAAGGGAGAAAGTTTTCAACCGCTACACGATCTACTCTGGCAAGGCTAGTGATGGATTTAGAACGGTTTGAGAATTATCCATGGGGGAGAGTCGCGTTTAAGGTGCTGATGGACTCTTTGTGGAACAAAGAGATTACTGGCTGTTACACCGTGGATGGGTTTATACAAGTTCTTCAGGTCTGGGCGTACACAGCTCTGCCGGGAATGGGTGCTAGTATTGGTAGTCCCAGAGCAAACAGTCTGCTTCCACCGATTCTGGCTTACGAGGGCAGCAGAGGCCGCAGATTCATGAAAGCTGCTATCTTGAGTCAGGTACCTTTCCATCTTCACTTAATTAAGTTGTCTGGAAAGTCTTCCAGCTGGACGACTTAGTAGACGACTTATTATAAGGGATAGTAGAAGGTAGTCTAAAAATAAAATAAAATACACTTGAAGGGATAGTAGAAGATAGTCTAAAAATAAAATACACTGGACGACTTAGTAAAAGGTCGTCTAAAAAAATACACTTGAAGGGATAGTAGAAGGTCTTCTGGACGACTTACTTGAAGGTTATCTGGTAGACGAAACACTGGACGACTTAACAATTAGTCGTCTGGACGGGTAATCAAGACTGGACGACTTAAATTTAGGTCGTCTGGACAACTAGTCAACTGGTTGTGTACATTGTGGTTTCGTATAGCCAGTTTCCTCGCAGTTTGAGCATCTCCGTGCCCTGTGTTTCTTCCTGGGTTTGTGTCCTCTCATCCTAGATAGCTCCAACCAAGATTGCCATCTTGATTTCTTCTGTCTCTCCGGACCACGCTTTACGTCTGGAGGAAAGCATTCTCGTTCCTCAATATGTTGTGACACGATAGGATATATATTCTCTGAGTATCCTGCATACAGATGATTCATTGAGTAAAGTGGACATACAAGTGTGGAGATATGCAAACCACCATGTGTTCCAGCAGCTATAGCATGAGAGCAAGGTATTTTCTCCACTCCATAGACACCACAACCACACTTTACATGTTCCAAATCAACCACACAGTCCATTTTGCCACCTTTGACAAAGAAACGCCATCCATCAATTGGTTCGACCGTCATCGTATCCGCTATCTCTGATCGAACAGCAAGCAAGTATTCAACACCCCGGCTATGCTCAGTTGGGAGACTCAAAGCATCTTGTCTCCTTTTCCAATACCATTTTCCTAATTTCTGCCTTATGAACTCCAGCAGGAACGGAATCGGAAATCATCTTGCTCGCTTCAGTGCGGAATTAATAGATTCAGCGATGTTGCTTGTTTTTATGTTGAACATGTTCCCCTTACAATAAACCCTTGACCATAGCCTGGCGTCGGCCTTCTCCAAATACGTTGCAAGTTCCGGGTTTGCACTCCGTATCTCAGCCATGTACCGGTCAAAATCGTAAACCGTGTGCGCATAAGCAGCCCCTTTCACCAAGTACATGAGATGTTTTCCTTTAAACTTTTTGACAATGTTATCTTGAAGGTGATAATAACATATTCCTCGGGTTGCCCAAGGAAACACCTTCTCACACGCACTTTTAATGTCCGCGTGCCGGTCGGAGACTATCACCAGAGGCTTGTCATGAGATATACAACTAGCCAATTTTGTGAAAAACCATTCCCAAGAAGGTTCATCTTCAGCATCCACGATCCCAAAAGCCAATGGGAATATCTGAAAATTGCCATCTTGTGCGGCTGCAACTAACATAACACCTCCATACTTTCCACTTAGGTGAGTTCCATCCACCACAATGACCCTTCTCTGATACTTAAAACCTTTGATAGAAGCTCCAAAAGAGAGAAATAGATACTTAAATCTTTTCATAGAATCAAGTTCTATAGCCGTGATAGAATCAGGATTTGCAATGGAGATTTGCTCGAGATATGAAGGTAGACGCGAATACCCTTCTTCTGCTGATCCTCTCACCAATTTTTGTGCATATAACAGTGCTCTGTATGAAGTGGTGTAATCAAGCGTCATGCCAAACATGTTCCTCATTGCATCAGTGATATGCTGTGGAGTTATCCCATCAATGATTCCAACACGATCAATGAAAAGACTACCAACATACTTTGGAGTACAGTGTCTCCGCTGAGCGATTCGGTCTCCAATTGAGCATAAATGTTTTTCCACATACTTTGTTACCCAAAACATGTTTGGCCCATGTTTCACACTCGCTCTGATCTTCCATCCACAACCGCTAACCCGACATGTTGCCACAAGGAGAGTTTTTGATGATTTGTATATTCTGAAAGAAAACTTACCCCTCACTGCTGTCAACCGCATCTCTGAAAGCAGTGCATCCTTGCTAACAAAACTCTGGTTGACATAGATGTTGGTACAATCTGATTTTCCTCCTTCAATAGCATTTGTCTTAGCATATGTCTTTTCAATTTCTTCAAAACAAATATTATCATCATCTTCCTTGTCCTCATCTTGAACCTTTCCATAAAGACTGTAATCCCCACCATTCTGATCCGTTTCACCAACAATAGTGTTATCAGCATCCTCCTTCCCATTTTCCTCCTCCCCATTTTCCTCCTCCCATCTTGATTTTCATCTTCAACAGACTCATTATCACCAACATCTTCAAAACATTCATCAGCTTCATCATTATCACCAACATCTTCTTCCCATTCACCAGCTTCATCATTATCACCAACATCTTCTTCCCATTCACCAGCTTCTTCTCTTTTCTCTGAAACCGTTTCCACCTTGATGCGGCTTGATACACAAAGACATACTCTATGCGTTTTGAGTATCTCGAGCAAGTTTCGAACTTGTCTATCACTTGTAACATGAATGGGAGGACTGCCTGGAGTCATCATCATTTATGCTGGTAATGAGTAGCTAATCTCCACAGTCACTGATCTCATGTCCAAGTTATAATCTTCTTGAGCCATTGCAACAAGTTCAGCATGTGTTGAATCTTCATTCAATAAAAACAATCTTGCTCCTTTGAGATCATCAACCACAAAATTTCAACGGAAATCTCTCAACAACCATTCTCCATACATGCATGTAACTTAAAAATCATCTGTAAATATTCAAAATAAAACACATTAGTAAACATACAGAAATTGAAGAAGTTCAATAAACATTATCGCAGACGACTTAGAATTAAGTCGTCCAGAAGACTTAAAGGTAAGTCGTCTAAAGAGGTCACTTTTGCAATTGAAAATTAAAAGGGACGACTTAATTCTAAGTCGTCCGGCTTTGTTTGTTAAAAAAATAAATTCAGACGACTTATATATAAGTCGTCTACGAGAAACGGGCTAGTTTTGCATTTGACCGAATCGAGTCAGATCTTTGACTATTTCTGGACGACTTATAATTCAGTTGTCTCTGGAAAGTAAAAATTTCAATATTTTATTCAAACTAGACGACTTACATGTAAGTCGTCCTCGGTTAGTTTTGTAATTGAAAAATAAAACTTGAAATTTAACTTTCTCCAGACGACTTAACTAAAAGTCGTCCAGCTAGACGACTTAATTTAAGGTCGTCCGGGATAAGCAAGGTTTGACCAGAAAATTGGGAAAAATTCTGGACGACTTTGCTTTCCCCAGATGACTTTAAATTAAGTCTTCTGACGGGACGACTTTATATTATGTCGTCTGGTAAAAGTTAAATTATGAAGTTTTATTTTTCAATTACAAAACTAACCTAAGACGACTTACACGTAAGTCGTCTAGTTTAATAAAATATTGAAATTTTAACTTTCCCAGAGACGACTGAATTATAAGTCATCCAGAAATAGTCAAAGATCTGACACGATTCGGTCAAATGCAAAACTAGCTTGTTTCTCGTAGACGACTTATATATAAGTCGTCTGGAGTGTTTTTTTTCAACAAACAAAGCTGGACGACTTAGTTTAAGTCGTCTGTTTGACCAGAAGACTCATCAGTAAGTCTTCTACATACAGATGACTTACTTGTAAGTCTTCTACGCGAACATATTTTGAAAAAAATTCAAATTCGTACCTTAAACTAGGTGAGATGACTTCGTTTGCACACAGGGTCTTCTCCAACCACCCAGAACCTCAAACGAAAGCAACCGTAAGTCAAAACGAAAGAAATATGGCTCTGTCAACCATCGCCCATATTTTGAATCAAAAGCTTGAGTTTTTTGGATGAATATGGAGAGAAAGTGAAAGAAATGTTGTTTTTAGTTCATAACAATTGAAACAGAGAGAATGTAAAGAGATTTACGTGCATTAAAGGGCATTAAAAGCTCCAAACAGTTCGTACAAGGTTGTTCCCACTATTCATGGCAGTGGCAATATTGTAAATACTTGAAGAATATGAGGTTGAGACAGTAAAGAAGCCATTTTTGAAAAACAAAAAAATAAAAAGTTAATGGCATTTTCGTAGATAAAATGCATGTGTGGGTTAAAAACTCAAAAAAAAATGAGTCAAAAGAAAATGTTAGTTTTCTGTTTGACTTCAAGTTTTGAGTCACTTTTGCAAAAAGTCCTAGAATTTTTTAAACAGCTATAAATTACTAAAACTGTTAAAACTCTTATGTTAAAAAAATTATGATCAATGATTTAACCTTTTTAATATAACAAGATACACATGATCTTAAAACCATATGAGTAAAAGTCTCATTTAATAGACATTTAAAAATAATACATATATATATTATACCATAAAAATACATATATATATTTTAATTTCAAAATTTGTAATGAATTTTCAAAAAAATTTATAAATTATAAACTTACTAAAAGTCTCATATTGAAAACCTTGTTATTAATGATTTTAAAATTTGTTATAAAAGATACGAATGATCATAAAACAGTATGATTATGAAGTTTTATTTAATAGATAGCTATCTAAAATATATTATATATCTATATTAGTATCATTAAAATTTAGTTATATACAAAATAGATATATGATTATTTAGATTTACTATTATTAAAATGTAAAATAAAATGTATAGTAAAATTTATAAGCATCAATATAATAGTTTTTATAAATTCATCCCGCACATGGTGCGGATTATCACCTAATTAGTCTTTATATGAGTGATGCATTGAAGACTTTTTCCAGAGTTTGGGAACAAAGAAAAGCATGTCAAGGAAAGTTTATGGCAATCAAAACGGACATGAGTAAAGCATATGATAGAGTGGAGTGGGATTTTATTCAGGCTCTTCTCCATAAAATGGGTTTTGATTCACATTGGATAAAATTAATGATGGGGTGTATATCATCAGTGCAGTACCAGGTATTGTTAAATGGCCAACCTCGAGGTCTAATAGTACCCCAGAGAGGTTTACGCCAAGGGGATCCCTTATCGCCCTATTTATTTATCATGTGTACTGAAGCGTTGATTGCGAATATAAAAAAGGCTGAGAGGGGTAAACAACTTACGGGTATGAAGGTTGCTAGAGCTTGTCCATCCATATCTCATTTGCTTTTTGCAGATGATAGTCTGTTTTTCTGCAAGGCGCAGAAGGAAGAATGTCAAACTATTCTTAGGATTCTAAAGGAGTATGAGGCGGTATCAGGTCAACAAATAAACTTTCAGAAATCTTCTATACAATTTGGACACAAAATAGAAGAAGCTAGCAGACAGGAATTAAGAGATATTTTGGGAATTCAAAATCTAGGAGGAATGGGCTCTTACCTGGGATTACCGGAGAATATTGGTGGATCCAAAATACAAGTCTTTGGGTTTATACAGGAAAGGTTGAACAGTAGGGTAAATGGTTGGACTTTCAAATTTTTTACTAAAGGTGGAAAGGAGGTGATCATTAAATCCGTGGTAACGGCATTACCAAATCATGTGATGTCGTGTTATAGGTTACCAAAGGCGACTGCAAAGAAATTAACGAGTGCGGTTGCGCAATTTTGGTGGAGCCCAGGAGGGAGTACAAGAGGCATGCATTGGAAATCTTGGGACAAACTAGTGTTAAGTAAGGAGGATGGAGGCTTGGACTTCAAAGACCTTATGGATTTTAATACGGCAATGCTTGGAAAGCAGCTATGGCGACTGATTGAGAAACCCAAGACTTTATTCTCACGGGTCTTTAAAGGACGGTACTTTAGGAATGCTTCACCCCTAGAACCGATCCGATCATACTCTCCGTCGTATGGCTGGAGGAGTATTATCTCTGCTAGATCTCTGGTTAGCAAAGGACTAATCAAAAGGGTGGGAACAGGATCTTCTATCTCAGTATGGAATGATCCATGGATCCCATCCACTCGCCCGAGACCAGCAAACAAAAATCTTCACACTAACTACCCAGATCTTACAGTGGATTCTTTAATTGATTCAACTACAAGAACTTGGGATTCGCAGGCACTTCGGACTTTGGTAGATCCTCAGGATGTACAAATTATTGAAAGTATACCGCTTAGCAGGAACCGATTGGAGGATAGGGATAGATGGCATTTCACAAACAACGGAAAATATACGGTGAAGTCAGGATACCAAGTAGAGAGAGTTTATCCTGATAAGGAGAAACCATTAGCAGTATTTGGACCTTCAGTTGATGCTTTGAAATCATTTTGCTGGAAAGTAAGATGCCCACCAAAGCTTAAACATTTCCTATGGCAATTGGTATCAGGGTGCATAGCAGTGAGAAAGAATTTGCAGGCAAGAGGGATAAAAGGGGACATATGTTGTGATAGGTGCGGCGCTCCCGAAGAATCCATAAATCATGTGTTTTTTGAGTGTCCACCAGCGCGTCAGGTATGGGCTCTTTCGCAGATCCCTTCCAGTCCAGCTATTTTCCCTTATCAAGGTCTTTTTACAAATATGGATTATTTATTTTGGAGAATTGATCCGAAGATGGAAACTTATCAGTATGCTTGGATTCTATGGTACATCTGGAAAGGAAGGAATAATAAGGTTTTCAGTAACTTAGATGTGGATCCGAGAGATACTTTGAAACTGGCAGAGACAGAATCAACACTTTGGATGGAGGCACAAAACGCAGATACACAGAATTTGGTGCGACAAGTTGAGGTAGTACCACAGACGGCAATACCAGGACGTTGGTGTTTCATAGATGGTTCGTGGAAAGACAAAGACAGTTTCTCCGGCCAAGGTTGGTATAGTACTTTAGAAGGTTTCGACAGTTTGATGGGAGCACGGAATGTCAGAGCAAGTCTTTCTCCCCTCCACTCGGAGGTAGAGGCTCTGATATGGGCAATGGAAAGTATGAAAAATTTGCGTCAGTTCAGGGTTACGTTTGCAACGGATTGTTCTCAATTGGTAAAGATGGTTTCGGAACCAGAGGAATGGCCAGCTTTTGCAAGTTATTTGAAAGATATAAAGACCCTTAAAGACGGTTTCATCAACTCAGACATTATTCATGTACCAAGACAGCAGAATATGCAGGCGGATCGACTAGCACGTAGTGCCAGGACACAACCGTCTTTTGTTGTTCACATGGATGCAGAGTTGCCGGCATGGTTTTCAGCGACCGGATGAGAGTGTGTTTGTTTTTCTGCTGATGACAAAAAAAAAAAAAAAAAAAAAAAAAAGAAAAGCATCTCTCGTGATTCTCTTGCCTTTCTTAGTCATCATCTTAATCTCCTTTTCATTTTGATATCATCAAAGTTGATAAACAAAAGAAAAAACAGAGTAGAGAAAACATCGTGCAAGTGTTTTAGAGCAAGTTCTTTTTTCTAAAGCTTAACTCATTGATTTCTGATAATATTACAAGCACACACGATTACAAAGCTTATAGTGAACGTTCAACTGCTCCCACTAGCACATTATGGCTCTAGCTTAAGTTGTTGCTTACACACAACTACAACAACTTCACTAAACCAAACTACAAACCATTATAGTTACCTTGATTCTTTTGTTTTGATTTAATTACAAAATAACATTACTCAACAATATAACTGGAAGTTTAGATTGTTCTAGCCCATTGTTTGACACTGCTAGATGGTCTAAGTTGCTTCCACGTTTGCTTTGTAGAAAAGTGGAGATAGCATGGTTTCTCGTCCTAGAAGAGGGTATAATCCACCCTTATGGGTCAGCACCATCGATCACAGAAGCATTCTGTGCCATTGTCAAGGCCTCCTACAGCTTTTGGAAGGCATGTTTGATGCCAAGAGACGTAAATACCCCTGTTTGGTAATATCACAAGACCACATGAAGCTATTGATGAGCTACACTAGGGGTGGGAAAAAAATCGAACCGAACCGAGTCAAACCGAACCAACCGAATTGAACCGAGTCAAACCGAACCAAATTAGTTATGGTTTACTTTTGGAAAAATTCTTGAACCGAATTAACCAAACCGAACCGAACTGAAACCGAATTTATAAAATAACCGAAGTGCCACTACTATTGCATATAGTATTTATATTAGGTTCAAAGATAATAATCTAAAATAAGTAGATTACATTTTAATGTTTGGTTTTATGTTTGGTTTTACGTTTAATCACAAAAAAATTATTGATTTAGTTCTATATTGGATTTAGTTCACATAATTTATTTTTTATTTCACCAGCATGATGATTTCATGATCATGCGTTGATGTTTTCAAAACATGATTTCTCTTAAAATAACTAAATTAAGAAAATCCGTTTAAACCGAATCGAAACACAAACCGAACCAAATACAAACCAAACCGAAACCAAACCGAACCAAACTAAATATGGTTTACTTCAACTTGAAAATTTCTAGAACCGAATTAACCAAACCGAACCGAAACCGAACCGATAAAATAACTGAAGTGTCCACCCCTAAGCTACACTATCAGCTTGAGACAGCAACTAGGCAGAATAAACGTGGAAAGCCATAAATTAAAGGTACTATATATAACATAGGAGGACCAGGCTGCAGCCTCTCACCAAAAGAGAGAGTTTTGTACATGGCTAATAATATAGTTTCCTTTTTCTAAAAAAGAAAGATCAAATACTACTCTAAAAACCATAAAACATTCAAAACCAAGAGTAGCAGGATCATCAGGGTTAAAATCTTGATATACTATTATTAGTTTAGCTGCTTCCACTCCGCGAAGCCAGCCAGCAAAAACCTGCAACTAGTCCTAATTCCTCTAGTATAAGTATCTACCACTACCACAATAGCTACAACAATTACGAGGATGAGTAAGAGAAGCCTTCATGATCTCCACAGAAAGGTCTGGATGGTTGACGACAAACAACTTGAACTCAGCAGAGGCAGCAATGGTTTTTATATTATTCTTAATAGAAGTGAAGGCCGCATCGTTAAGAGCTTTGTCAAAAGGGATTTGAGCAAGCTCAAGGATGTTAAGAGCGTTGGAGGAGTTAAGAGATGATATAAGCTGGTTTCTACATAGGTCACGCAGATGCGGAATCTCATACTTGTCTGCTGCAAGATAGAGTGACCTAACATGTTTCTTGAGATTTTCTGAAGAAACGGAGCCATCAACGGTGTACATGAACTCAACTAAAGCCTCAAGTTCCTCGTGTTTCATCTCGGAGAAAGTGAGTTTCTCTAGCTTAGATGAAGCCTTCAACTCGTCTGATTCCATTATCTTCTTCAACACCACTGACCTTGATGCCTATATCAAATTCAATACATGTTGAGATTCTATATAGCATTAACAAATAAAATCAGCATTGACAAGAGCAGAGAGAGAACCAGAACAAGTTTGTGGGCGGGGATAGATGCACAATCATCACTGTCTCCTGCCTTGAGGAGTACGTCAGCTTGCCATTGTTCTTTGAAGAGTTTCCTTAATCCCCCCAAGAAGATCTCTTTGTTGCTCTGTGTTGCCATCGCAAACCTGATAGTAATGTGGAGAGATACTAGTGAGTATACACAGATTCATCAACAGCTAGCAGTCATATACATGGGATAAGGACAAGCAGACAGAACACATGAGCAGACAGTATGTAACTAATGTTTTAACTAAACTAACGAAGAGATTTTGCTAAATAGATATGTGAAACTGGAGATGGAATCGAGAATGTGCTCGCTTAGTACAAGATTTCGCTTGTAGCCGCGGTGGAGACGACTCTGCTACAGTTGTAGGGTTCTAGAATCCACTTCTCTCTTCTTTTTTTGAAGCGAGCCAGTTGAAATTAAAATAATTATTAGTACGAAACAACCGTCTTCTATTAGTATAATTTCTTTTTTGTACCATTTTTTTCTCTAATACATTTTACTATTTTCTAAAATAAATCAAATAATAAACAAAAAGATCAAAATAGTAAATACTGATGAAATAAAATATAACTAGATTTTGATCCGCGTTTTCGAAGCGCGGAATAATTTGTGTTATAAACATTGCAATGTTTTTGAAACCAGACCGGACCAGCAAGTCGAAAACGTCTGACCATGACTCGTCTAATAAGTTGAGTTCGATTCAGTTTAAAATCTGGGATCTGAAAAAGAAAGTTTGGAAGTTCAGTAAAACCGATGACTTGAAATTTTTTTGTAAGAAAAATATTTATGGTGGTTTGAATGTTAATCTTATGTATGTCAACAATTTAAGTTCTTCACATAGATTCATTTTTTTTTCCTTAAAGCATAGTATATATAAATATATAATTTACAATAAATTTTAAAAAACCCGTTAAACTGGTCAAACTAAACAACCTTGATTTGAGAAAAAACTGGAATCCAGTAAAAACTGCTGACTTTGAACAATAAAAACTGTATTTTAAAAATAAAACCGGAAAACCCATTTAACCGATAGTCCGGATAAAAAAATCCGGATTCTGAAAAACTAAAACATAGTTTATAACCTTTTAAATGTTCTAAGAATTTTGTTATAAAGCTTTTAGTGATAAATTAGTTTTTTTTTTCTTTTCAGTTTTCACATATTATTTCATAGTTTTTTCTGTATACTAAAAATTATAAGTCTTATTCCCACTTCTCATCTAAATATAATATGTTTCTAACCAGTCCATTAATAAGAGATTTGAAATTTGTTGTAAGAAAAAAATATACATGGTGATTTGAGTGTTAATCTTATGTATGTCAGTAATTTAAGTTCACATAGATTTCCTGTTTCTCAAAGCATATGGTATACAACATATATAAAATACAATAAAATTTTAAAAACCTGTTAGACGGGTAAAACTGGTCAGACCAATGTATATACTAAGATTATCTCCAACTCAGCTGAAAAACTTTATTTAAGTGTGATTTTATACTAAAACTTTTCCAACCTAACCGCAAAAATCATACAATTTTAGTGCAACATTATAATTTCTAAATTTCGTGTGACACTATTCATTACACTAAACACTATTTACCTCATTAAAACACTATTCATTTAGTTTATTAACAAAACATACAATTAAATAAATAATAAATAAGAAACTTGATACATATAATATTATAAAGGGCAATTGTCCTAAATAGAAATTTTCTATGTTTTTATCATAAAAATAACACACAAAGAAGACATTTTCTCTATTATAAATAGTTTTGTGACAAAAACTTTTTTAGTGATATCCTATACATTTTCTCTATTATAAATAGTTTTAGTTTGAAGTTTTAGTGATATGGTTGGAGAAAACTTATTTTAATGTTAAAAATATATTAAAATGCGTGGTTTTGACACTAAAATAGTGTTGATGGTTGGAGATGCTTTTGAACCAATCTTCGGTTTGGTTTTCAAAATATTTAGGGAGTAACATGATAAAAGTTTTGTTATAAACTAATAGTTTTATATTACTATTTTCTAATGTGTGTATAAATATTACCTATGATTAATATTTTATAGAACTATACAATTACAGTGGTCAACTACGTTAAGCTAATAATTTTTCTAAAGACTAAAGGGTGAAGTTTTGCATATTAACTGTGGTGGTTTGATATGATGGTCAACTATGGTGGTAAATTAAATCGTGAAATTTGCATATATTGTTATCAACTACATCTATTCTATTAATTCTTCAGCATGACCTATTAATAAAATGTTGTGTCCAATTAATTATTTCCATATTTTATTCTTCCAAAAATGAAATATATTATAACTTCCCCTTTCCCTTTTTTTTTAACGGCATAACTTCCCCATTCCTATATTCTAGGAATCTGAAATTTATTTATACTAATAAAAATTCATGAAATAATATAGAATAATGGTAATTAATTTAATATTTATTAAGAACTATTGTCTGCATATATTAAACGGCAGTTAATAAAAGAAGCCAAACGACAATTCCTCTATTGATAATAAAGAATAAATAGTAGGTTTAAAATTCAACATTTTCAAGACTTACTAATTATTTATTAATAATTGTTAATATTTCTTAAAATAAACCACTAAAAATCAAGTTGAAATAATAGATGTTTAGATCAACAAAATTAAACAATAACTAGATTCTGACCCGTCTTTTAAAGGACGGATATATTTTTTGTTTTACTATAATTTTCATATTTGTGTTTTTTTGTGGTTATATTTGTATTTTTCTTTGTAATTATATCTATTCTATTAATTCTCATATTTTAATAGTATTGACTAGATTCGAATTCGCCTTTAAAAGAGCTGGTATATTTTTTTGTTTTACATATTTTAGAAATTTAATTTTTATATTTATGTTTTTAATCATATTTATATTTTTCTTTGTATAATATTTCTTTTAAATAATTAATAAGAGGTTTTAATAATTATTGTAAAATAATTTGACCACACATATATCAATAGGTCATATTCCTATTTTAGTATATTGATATATATATAATAAAAAAAACGTAAATAAAAACATAAATATAAAAATTAAATTTATAAAAAAATGTAAAACAAAAAATATACCCGCCCTTCTAAGGGCGGGTCAAAATCTAGTTAAGCTATTAATTTTGCAAAATAACAGCATTCCTTTTAATATGGAAATTGAGAGATATTGTTGATTAAACATATTTAGGTATTGTGATTTCTGCATATATCATGGATACATTTCAATAACTAAATTATAGCAACCGAAGTTTGTTAAAACGTTTTATGAAGGATTTTTAAAAAAATATATTTTTTTCTGTATAAATAAAGAAAAAATCAGAAAATAAAGAATTTTATAAAAAATCATAGGTTTAAAATATTCTAGTGGCAGAGATCTGTAAATATTATTGAAACATAAGGACACCTCAAAAAGGACCTTATGTTTTAATAGTATAGATCTTCTTTTTTCATTGAATCTACTATTTTAGAATATATGTTATACGTAAATAATAGTAATCTAAAAATATTTAGAAAACACATTCTATGCTTAAACTATTATTCAAAAAATCTGTAGAAATCGAAATCTACAAATTATTATAAATCTAAAACCCGTAGAAATCAGAATATACATATTTCTATAAAGTTTAAAACTAATAGAATACATGTTCTACGGATAATGATAATATTAGAAAAAAAATATTTGGGAATATTATGTTTCTTTATCTATACTATTATTTGCGAAATATTTTTTTTCGCAAGGAAAATCTCACGTTAAAAGTTAGAGCGCTTAAAAATCAATGATACTCTTAATGAATTTTATATATAATTAAAAAAAAAATATATTAATCAGATTATTATTTAAAAAAAAAAATATAATTCTTATATATTGTGTTGTTATCATATAATAATTATTTATGTTATAAAAGTTAAAATAAGATATAAAACAATTTATCTATATCTATACTATTATTTGTGAATTTATTATATAGTCAAAACGAATTTATATTAATAATATTAATTCTTTTTAAAATAAGTAAACTTTATATATTGTGTTGTTATCTTAAAATAATTGTTTCTATTAAAAATTTAAAAAAATAAGATATAAAACAATATATTTTTACTATGTTTTTGAGAAGTGAATTTGCTTAATTATTAATAAAAATATGTTTAGTCATATTTTATACTTAATTATTATTAATAGTAAACAATTTATTGATTTCACTGATAATTTATCATTATTTTGAAAATATTAGAATATTCTAAAGACAATATCATAGCCAAACTTATACACTATAATTTAGTAATACTAAAGTATTACATATATGTTTATATTATATTTGGTTTAGTAATATTAAACCGACTCTATTTTAATATATATATATATATATATATATATATATATATATATATCAATAAGATAGAATGAATCATTTATCTTTTTACGATATTTTTTAAAACAATCAAAATCACTTATTATGATAAATCCTAGAAAGTTGGCACAATATTCAAAATTATTTATACTATTATTTAGGAAAGAATTTGTTCGTTCTCATGTTTACATTTAGACTCGTGAAAATGTTTATTATTCTTTATAAATAATCATGTTATACTTGTTGATATATAATTAACCACAAATAAAAAGAATTTCATTAGTTTGGCATTCATCATTATCTTGAAAAATTCTATATTATACTATCTAAACATATTTTACATCATAATATTTTAAAAATAGATATAATTTATGTATTATATGAATATTTTAAGTTCATTTTACGTAATAAAAGATATTTTATTAAAATAAACAATTTTTAATATAAAAATTAATATTTACTTAATTATTAAATATTTCAAAAACATGATAATAATTTTATTTTAATGGTATTTGAACTGATAATATACCTATTTATAATTTTTTAAAACTATTAAACCCGTAAATGCGGGTAGAACACCTATTTATTAATAAAGATTGATTTTTTTCTAAAGAAATTTTTTTTTTTAAAAGAATTTTTTTTTAGTAAACAAATCTTTTTTAAAAAAATGAAAATATTTAGAAAAAAAAAGAAATTCGTTTTTTTTTGCTAAAAAAGTAATTGTGATTTTTTAATTTTTAGTTTTTAGTAAAAATATATTTTAATATTCAAAATTAGTTTTTAGTTGTAATTTGGAATTTTAAATTGAAATTTAAGAGCAGTATTGTCATTTAGAAAAAAAATAGCCTAATAGTACATAAGAGGACATAGTTGTTATTTTTCTGGGCTAAAAAAAATAATTTTCTCATTATTATTGAGAAACTAGAACTGATTTAGAATAAGATGACACATCATCATCTTTTAACTGAATTTGATTTTTTTTAAATTACTTTATAATTTTAAAATCACTGAGATATCTACTAAATCTTACCAATTGTAAAAATCTACCAAAACCTCTTACACCTCAGAACTCCCCAGATATTGATTTGCTCCAAAATATAATCTAGACAATCTTATGATTTACAATTTTACTCCTGGTTGGCAATTTATTCGAATCAAATATGTGAAAATTTAAAATTAAACAAAAGGATGACAAATAAAATAGTTTAGCATATATTTTCCAGTTTGGATCATCTCATATCATTGCTTTGTCTGAAACCATTAATTCTATACTCTGATCATGTATAAACAACTATCAAAAATGTTCAAATTGTTTAACTTGTGTGGTGTATGATTTCTTCCTCCTAAATCTAACTTTAGCTACCGCTTATCTCTGATATTTCAGTTGCAGCGATTGAGAAAAAAGCCATTGAGAAAGACTAAGGCAACATACTATCTAGCAGCAAAGAGCTTTACTTCAGATTAAAGAGAGTTGATGGATTTGAGCTGCATAAAGTTGAGGTAAGTGAGGAAAAAATTTCACCCAAAAAATAGAGAGAGAGTGGCCCCACAAGCAAAGTTTCGTGATAGGCTCTGTTGCATTGGCCCATTAATACACGCATATCCACCTGTGTATAATATTAGAAATGAACAAACTTAGCTTCACCCCTTAGGGTGAACCTCTACATTCACCCACCAATAGAAATTAGTTAATTAAGATTTGATATCTCTTAAAAAAGGAAACCAAGTAATAAATATTTAATGAAATAAAAATTATGTTTTTAGATAAATAAAAAATAGTAGCAAGTATCAAAAAAAATATTCTTTTTAATATTGATAAATCCGTCAGAAAATACTAAACCCTAAACCCTAAACTTTAAATTCTAAATACTAAACCCTAAACCCTTGGGAAAAGCCTGAACCCTTGGGCAAATCGTATACCCTAAACCTTAAATTTAAACCAAACCTTAAATCATAAACTAAATCCTAATCCCTAAACCCTAAATCATAACCTCTAATACTAAACCCTAAATCATTAATTTCAAAATGGTTTATAGTTTAGTATTAAGAATTTATGATTTAATATTTGTCAAAGAGTTTAGGGTTTAGGGTTTCGTGTTTAGAATTTAGGGTTTAATATTATGGTTTATGATTAAGGGTTTAGGGTTTAAGATTAACGATTTAGGGTATAGGATTTGCCCAAGGGTTCAGGCTTTCCCCAAAGGTTTAGGTTTAGTATTTAGAATTTAGGGTTTAGGGTTTAATATTTTCTGACTGACTTATTAATACTAAAAAAAAATTTTTTTTTATCATTGTTACTATTTTTTATTTATCTAAAAATATAATTTTATTTCATTAAATTCTTATTATTGGTTTCTTTTTTAAGAGATATCAAATCTCAATTAACTCATTCCTATTGGTGGGTGAATGTAGAGGTTTACCTTAAGGGGTGAAGCTAAGTTTTACCTATTAGAAAGCTACGGAGCCTTTGAATGGTGGAACCAACAAGTCTAGTAATCTGTAGAAAACATTATCTTTAACAGTTTTGACAGTATATACCACTTCGCCACTGACTTCTTTTGTAGTCAACAGAGGTATAGAGTAATATGAAGTGAAAAAAAAAAAATCTTTTCCTTTTTTTCTGAATGAATGTAAATTTACTACAAAAGCTTTTTTTACATTAAGCAGACTAATATATTACTGGGTCAAGAAACGATTTGCAAACCATTCCTACAAATACTTGTCCTATTAGTGGTAAAATAAATGTCCTTCTCATATATATCTTAATAGGTATAAGTTTAAGTTACCTCAAGCTCATGTTTCAACTCTCGCAAGTTGCAATATGTAGCCAACGAGCAAGGCTGTCAAATCGTTTTCAATCGTATCCTTAACCCTCGTGCACTTCTTTTTGTGATCATTAAGTCTCTTTTGTACTGTTTGCTCTATTATCAAGACTCTTGATCAAATATCACCAAAAAGTCTCGGGTGTTTCTGGACTTGTTTGGGGATTGTTCACCACAATCGCACTAAACCGTAAACGCATAAGATTTCTGCTGGACTATAAAACGACACGAAAAGATTCAGTATTACTGGAAATGTTGAATATTCTAAATTATGACTAAGAGTTTATGTTATATAACAAATTTAAAATATGTAACTAAATAAATAGTTTTTATCTGTTTCATAAAAAAAAATCGTTTTGGAATTCTATTAGATTGAGGTAAAAGGTTATAGCGAAGTTGTTGCTAAATATATTTTGAAACATTAAAATATAAATGTAAGATGTAGCAAGGAAGTAATATGCATTTATTGAGAGTGTCTCGTTCAAGTTCCATGCATGTTTCCCTTTCTCTCTTTGTAAAGACAAAAGGCCACCAAGGGTTAAATTCTAAGGTGGGGGCTAGATATCAAAAGCTTTCTGGACCAACGTCTCTCTCTCTCTCTCTCTCTCTCTCTCTCTCTCTCTCTCTCTCTCTCTCTCTCTCTCTCTCTCTCTCTCTCTCTCTCTCTCTCTCTCTCTCTCTCTCTCTCTCTCTCTCTCTCTCTTCTCTCTCTCTCTCTCTCTCTCTCTCTCTCTCTCTCTCTCTCTCTCTCTCTCTCTCTCTCTCTCTCTCTCTCTTTTTTTTCGTTCCAACTCTATTGGATGCATCAAACGCGTCTTCAGACCACAATCCCTTTTAATTTTTTACTTCAAAATTTTCGTTGTGCATGTTTCAAATAGAATGGAATCTTTGCCATTGGAACGAGAAAATGTCATCATGGCTACCTATTGCTGACCAGCAATTTTCGGCTCTATATATATACACATACGACTTTATGTATTTATAGATTTAATTATAATACAGAATTGAATGCCTTTCTCAAAAAAAAATTATAATACAGAATGGTCCAATTAAAATTATATTTACCATTACCATCCGAAGATTTATAATGTGATGAGTGGTTACATGACCAAGGTGATGATGATGACGACATTAATGAAAAGGAAACAAAACATCTAGCGGTGGCGTTATATATATCACATACTTGATCTTGCAGAGAGTAAGACAATAGCTAAGCTAATCTTTAAGACCTTCATCCCATTAGTAAGAAAAGAAACACCATGCAGCCTTAAGCTATATCCCTTTCTTTTCACAGACCTGACCTTTCATGCATAGCTCTTTGAATTCTCATAAGATTACCAAATATATACAATAGAAAACATCAAAAGTTTTATAAATATTTTATAACAGAATACAAAAATTAATGGAGGCTGCAAACGTTTACACACAAGATGGCACCGTGGACCTCCAAGGCCGTCCCGTCCTCGCGTCCAAGACCGGCCGTTGGAGAGCTTGCTCTTTCCTTCTTGGTATTTTAGTTTACTATATTAAAAAGTATATTAATTGGTTTCGTTTTATTAATTCACAAGCTATACATAGTCTTGTGTGTGTGAGAAGGGTATGAAGCGTTTGAGCGGATGGCGTTTTACGGAATAGCTTCGAACCTGGTGAATTATTGACAACAAGACTTCATGAAGACACGATCTCTTCGGTTAGAAATGTGAATAATGGTCCGGTGCCGTTTGGATCACCCCGATCGCCGGAGCTTACATCGCCGACTCATACATCGGTCGCTTCTGGACTTTTACTGCCTCCTCTCTCATCTATGTCCTGTATTTCTACATTCTCTTTTTTTTCGGTGGTCAAAACATAAATTAAATTAACTAAGCAACGATTATTTATAATTAGACCAAGAAAAAAAACGATCATTTATAACCTCTAGTAAAAAGAACGTGTCCTATTCGCGTTTTGGACGTCGATCAGATATGGTCCGTGAACAGTTATCCGAAGAAGACACTGCCAAACAAAATATAATATATTTTTTGTCCCACTGGTTATATCTATCTTATTAAAACAGAAACATTATAACTTCTTCTAGGTGGATTTTTTAAGTTGGACATCACATTATTATTCTTAGTCTAACCTTTCATTTAAATATTTCCTTAAGAGTTAGATATCAACCATCTATTAATTAACTCCACAATAAGATCTATGTCTTACATTATATACATCTATTAAACAAAATATCTATTCTTTTCGTTAGAGTATACTCACATTATCATATTTATATTATATCATAGTACAAATATAACAATCCTTCTCTTTTATTATAGTCAAATGAATACAATAAACCTCTCTTTTATTATAGTCAAATGAATACGATAAATGTCTCCAATATTTACACGAGTTGAGTTATTAAAAATAAAAATATAAATAGATAGAAATAAAAATAAATATTACACATGTTATTAAAAATATAAATATTATTACACGAGTAGGTTGACAAAAATTACAAAAATTACACGAATCTTTAGCCAGTCATTATACAACTAAACCAAATGATTCAGTTAACCAAATAACTCTCAACCTACAATATCGGATTTAAAAAACAATTATTTGGCATCAAATACTGATGAATCTTTAAATTTTTAAATAGCTTGATACATAACTTTTAAAACTCAATACTAAAGATATCAGAATATATTTTTTGATTCTCAAATAATCGAGGTTACTTTGAATATACACTGAATAGAATATACTAACATATATTCTTATTTCAAAAAACATCAATTTATACTTTAGCCAGTCATTACACGAATTGATTCAATTAATCAAATAACTCTCAACCTACAATATCGGATTTAAAAAACAATTATTTGGCATCAAATATTGATGAATCTTTAAATTTTTAAATAGCTTGATACATAACTTTTAAAACTCAATACTAAAGATATCAGAATATATTTTTTGATTCTCAAATAATCGAGGTTTACTTTGAATATACACTGAATAGAATATACTAACGTATATTCTTATTTCAAAAACATCAATTTATACTTTTAAAAAAAATCGATTATTGAAAAACCTCTTCACCAAGTTGAGTCTACTATACCTAAAATCTCGGTTACAATCAAATATTCACAATCAAATTGCCAGATTTGAAAAATCATGAATATGGAAAACCTTCTTCTCCAAGTTTATTCTACTATACCTAAAATCTCGGTGTCAATAGATTTTGTATTTATTATATCTAACTTAATAGGTTAGAAAATATTCAATTCCTCCCACTTAAAATGTGTGTACAAGTACTTGCCTTCGTATTTATCATTGGACATTCACAAACCATTCAGAAAAAACTCCCAAAAAGCACAATGTCAAAACCAAATCGTATTGTTTGATATTATGTTAGTGTTTTCACCATACGGTTATATCTCTAATACACAAATGAAAAACTATTAATAGAAAAAACAGTTTTAACATTTTTCTTAAACAATGAGAAAACTCGAAATTATATAAAACCATATTATGTGAAAAGGACAAACTTCAAATTATATTAACTATTATAGAATATATGTTATGTGTTAAAAATAAAAAACAAATCCGCGCGGTCGCGCGGGTCATGATCTAGTATATTAATAAAATTAAAGATAATTTCTATAGTTATTTTTCTTTTTTGCTAAAATTCGGATAATTGCTATTGTTAATAGCGTGGTTTGTCTTTGGTTTTTTCTTCCCTATGTACATGGAAAATTTTGATCCTTGTAAATAATATCGTCTACATAATATATATATATATATATATATATATATATATATATATTCGATCAAAAATATATATACCATGTAGAGGATATTATTTAGAAGGATCAAAATTTTCCATGTACATAGGAAAAAAAATATATTATTATTTAAATACTATAGACTCATTCTGGTTTCTTCCATAAATAAAAATAAAAATTATAATATCTTACATGCATATATGTATAAACTCATCATTTTGGATAAAGATTGTTTGGTAAATATATATGTTAATTTAAGAATAAGTAGCAATGAGTATGTATATATATTAATCTTTATACAGTCCATTTTAAGTAAACTAAATTAAGATCCACACTTTGCGCATAATAAATATTATATATATACAATATTGTTGTCTACTTTTATTTATTTGCTTTTCATTGAAGATTTATGAAATAATAACATAATATATATTGTATAATTGAAAAGTAAAAAAAATACTATATATATAATTAAATTGGTGATATTTAAATCAACAATTATTATTGTTTATTTATAATCATCTTATGATAAAATCCAAACAATTATTTTTATTTATTTTCTATGATAGATAATTAAATTTAAATAATATTAAAATAGATATATATTATATTTTAATATTGACTATTTATTAAATGAAACTTCTTACTCATATGATTTTATGATTATTTATATCTTCTTATAAAAAATTTTATATCATTGATAACAAAATTTTCAAAACGAGACTTCTAATAGTTTTAGTAATTTAAATTTTTTAAACAAATTTGATGCAAATTTGAAATTAAAATATTAAATTCTTAATATTTTTTTAATGAGATCAAAATTTATATATTTAAATATTTATATGGTATAGTTTAGTTTAAATGATATAAAATAGATATATATCTTAATATGAATACTTACTAAATGATACTTTCTATTCCTGTGGTTTAATGATCATTTAGGTCTTGTTATAAAAAAATTAAATCACATCAAAAAATATTCAATGTAAGATTTTTGGCAGTTTGATTAATTTTATATTTTTTTAAAATTCAAATATAACATATACATAAAATAATAATTTTTATTACATAGTTAATGTGACTGTCTAATTTATTCTACTTAAACAAAAATTATAGAGGATAAATAAATTATTATCAAAAAAGTTTATTCAAAATTATTAATTTTCATGTTAATTTGAGTAGCATTAGGTAATTCCATAGTTTTTTTTTAAAGAAATAAAAAGCATATGTTTTATACAGTAATAATTATTATGAATAATTTAGTGAAAAGTATAGTATATAATAGATAGACTAACCTACTTTTTAAAGATTCTAAAAATTATTGTAGTGATAGCACATGGAATAACTAAAAATATGTAATGTTTCTCAAATAATATATAAGGGATTTTTTTGAATTAAACAAAAGGAAAGTTTGTTTCATATAGCAAATGGTTTCTTACAACATCTTGACGGCTGTTGGCAGCACTAATGTGACTTTTAAATTAAATCTGTTGTTATAAAGAATTTTTCATATTTTGTGAGTTACTACAAAACTAGAATACTTTTCCTATCACTTTTTTTTTGGTGTAAACTTTTTTTTTTGTGTAAACTTTTCTTATTACTTGGTATTTATATACAGATTTTAAATAACCACAGGCTTGAGGTGGAACACGTTTCTCTGCGTCTAAAATGTAAACGACGTGTCATAATTTAAGCAACTAGTTGATGAAAGCTAACTCCGTTTTATTTTATTTTGAGTTTTGGTTTATGTTGATCGTTCAGACATTGGTACGTACGTTTCATCAGTTGTCTTCCCCACATCTTCAAGAAGACGCACGATTTCCACTATACTTCAGTTTTATTGGTTTAGCAATGAACACATATCTTATCCGCATCCATAGAAAATTAAAAGGAAGACTTATCAAACCCAATCAAGAAATGACTTTTGCTAGATCATCTTCTTCTTATATATATATATATATATATATAAAGGAAAAAGAAACTCAATAACCAGTCAAAATCCATATATATATATATATATATATATATATATATATATATATAAAGGAAAAAGAAAACTCAATAACCAGTCAAAATCCAAGTCAAATGATTTGATTTGTTGTCTATTAAGACATGACTCGTGAAGTGCCTTCGACCTTTTATCTGCACGTACTTGCTAGGATTTCAAACTGTTTCAAACGCCAAGTGTATTAAAATGCATTATTTTATTTTCTTCAATTTTATCAAAAAAAAAAATTTTTGGTCAAATTTTTTTATCAAATATTTACATTAACAATTTACAAGGAATTCGGATTCAACATCGCAGATGATTGCTTACAAAAGAAAAAAAACATGAACACACACAAAATTATAACACAAATGTCTAGAGGTTATGAGATCTGAATCATGTTTTTGTTTGTAGGGGATGATTCTCTTAACAATGGCGGTAACGGTAAAATCCTTAAGACCGACATGCGCAAACGGGGTATGCAACAAAGCATCCTCTTTACAAATAGCATTTTTCTACATGTCTCTCTATACCATTGCCATTGGAGCTGGTGGAACAAAACCGAACATTTCCACGTTTGGAGCGGACCAATTCGACAATTACAGCCTTATAGAGAAAAAGCAAAAGGTTTCATTCTTCAATTGGTGGATGTTCAGCTCTTTCTTGGGTGCATTATTCGCGACATTAGGGCTTGTCTACATCCAAGAGAATGTTGGGTGGGGTTTAGGTTATGGTATCCCTACAGTAGGACTCTTGGTTTCTCTCCTTGTGTTCTATATCGGCACACCATTTTATAGACATAAGGTCATCAAATCAGACAATTTGGCCAAAGATTTGGTTAGAGTCCCTATCATGGCATTCAAAAACCGAAAGCTTAACTGTCCTAGTGCCGTTTTGGAGCTTCATGAGCTTGACTCACATTATTACAAAAGCACTGGGAAACATCAAGTTCATCACACTCCCATATTCAGGTCAGTGTTGTCAATATGAATTAATATTTTACTTTCATATTTAAATCTACTCCCTCAAATTATGTTTCTAGATAAACTGGATATTTTTATTTTTTGACATGTTCATTAAACAAGATGAAAAAGGTAAAAGTGGATGGTTGTAGTTTGATCCTTGACCATTGACAAGAGTTATAAACTCCCAATAGGAACCACTCGAAGAATCTACCCAAATTAATGGTGCTCTTGTCTCTAGTGGGTAATGACGTGGAACATATGCAATGTTGATTATATCATGGTACCCTTGACTCTTGCTTAGAATATTTTATTGGATGGTAAGCAGTTTTACAAAAGAAATATTTTATTGGATGGTCCTCAAATCCCACCTTCTCCACGTTAATGATTTCTCCAATATCGTCCCACTTTAATGTCTTGGCAGCACAGCATCATTGCAAAGATAACTTAGTATAGAAAACTTAAGATAACTTAAGAATATTTTTATGTTAGTAGCTTTACTTGTTGGCATATGTATATATATATGAAGTATTAATGGCTAAAATAAGTCTATTACATTAGTACAAACTTCTATATCTAAAATGTTCACCTTTTAATCAAAGCTTTTTTTTTTGATCAAAAATCGAAGCTTATTTCTAGGCATATTTCCTAGAAAAATCTTGGAGTAGACAAGACACAAAGTAATTTTAAATGATTTGGCTTTTGCTATCACAGGTTCTTGGATAAAGCGGCCATTATGACATGTTCGGGAGAGTTACCTTGTACAGTGACAAAAGTGGAAGTGGCAAAGCGTGTGCTAGGGCTTACCTTAATATGGCTTGTCACTTTAATCCCAAGCACCTTATGGGCACAAGTGAACACTCTCTTCGTCAAACAAGGGACCACCCTGGACCGAAAACTCGGATCCCACTTCCAAATCCCTGCGGCTTCGCTGGGAAGTTTTGTTACACTCTCAATGCTTCTTTCAGTGCCAATGTATGACCAATACTTTGTTCCCTTCATGCGCAAGAAAACCGGAAATCCTAGGGGGATCACTATACTCCAAAGGCTAGGGATAGGGTTTGTGATCCAAATTGTTGCAATCGCGGTTGCTTCAGCGGTAGAGGTCAAGAGGATGCGAGTGATAAAGGAATTTCACATAGCTAGCCCGAAAAATGTTGTGCCTATGAGCATTTTCTGGTTGCTCCCTCAGTACTCACTTCTAGGCATTGGGGATGTGTTCAACGCGATTGGTTTGCTTGAGTTTTTCTACGACCAGTCACCTGAGGAGATGCAGAGCCTTGGAACGACGTTTTTTACGAGTGGGATCGGTCTTGGGAACTTCTTGAATAGCTTCTTGGTGACTATGGTTGATAAGATCACGAGTAAAGGAGGAGGGAAGAGTTGGATTGGGGATAATTTGAATGATTCAAGGCTAGATTACTATTATGGGTTTCTATTGGCGATTTCGATTGTCAACATGGGTTTGTTCTTGTGGACAGCTAGCAAGTATGTTTACAAGAGTGATGAGATCAAAGAGTTTAGTGGAGGATGCGTTGAAATGGAGGCCAAAGCCTTAGACACATCACCTCTTACTATCCAACTATAACTATGCGATACATGTATATATGGTTTTCAAGAAAATTTGTAAGTTGTGGTATTCTGATAACATGATATGACGAATAAAACTTTAGTGTTTATTCTAAACAATCAATTAAAATTGGAAGAATGAAGCAATTACTCAAGTTCTATATATGGTGGGTTTGTTCTGCTTGTTGAACACAAATCGATTCCCATTGATTACATTGAAGAATGCACATGATCCTGGTTTGAGAAAAAGCTGGTTAATTGCTTAAAAACCAACGAGCATGAGAGCATCTGCCTTAAGATTCAACCAACGAGAAAAACTATTGAACAAGCTACCTTTGAAACTCTTATCTACTAAATATGGTTAGACTTAATCAAGTTTCCATATCATTATTAAAATGCACACGTTTGAATAGTGTATTGCTTTAGGACAAGGGATAATCAAGTGTCATTGTATGAAGCAACCGTGACATTGGAACAACCCATACCATCAGACTATTAAGGACTCTATTTTTAAAGCCTGATAAGCTTTTCAACCACAAAAGATCTAGTCAATGATCTTCAAATTATGTACAATGTTAATTGTTAGGCGTTTGAATATTTTAATCTGACTATTGAGTCTGACATTTATCTAACAGTTAGGGATAAGAATTTACCCAGTTTGAGAATATCTCCAGCATCAGAATGTATATTTTAGTAGTTCTGTTCACAAATAGTACTGTCGTTTAAAAATTTCCACAAAATTAAAAATTTCAATATATCCAAATAACAAGTTGATCTTTAGCAATCTTTTTTATTTCTATTTGTTTAAACAATATATAGGTTTAGATATTAGATATTTCTTATTAGAAAATAGAACATTCATTTGATAAAGTACCTGATGTCGTAGTAGGACCCGTTTTCTGTTACTAATTAAATATGTCAATAATATTTTTAGGCTATAATAACACGTATATTTGGATGATAACATGTCTTGATCAATTATTTGGCATCCATTTGTTACTTTGTCTAGTTTCTTACATTAGTTTTATTTTTTCTTATATAAAACAAAGCAAATTCCTAGCGAACATTGTTTCCATGAATCTGGTCAGCAATAAGCTGGACTGATTACTCGTAAGCTACAGAAACCCGAAATTAAAATTATATTTAAATCAAATTAAATGAATTAGTGATAATGCACAGCTGACACTTCACCCAACTAATAAACACAATACGAACAGATACAAAGCCAGCTATCACAAAAAAAATTGATGCAGGTAGTTTCTTTATAGAATTAGTATTATTAGTATATGTTGCTTGATTCTAGAAAAAAATCTGTTTAAGTATGCATGTCTCATTAATTGAATTTGGGCTTCAACTGCAATATATCATGTGTACAGTTCACAAGATTTAATCAATGGAATGAATATAGCGTTTATATTTTTTGCTAAGAATGGAATATCGAGTCTTTTATCGATATATATAAGAAAGAAAATAAATAGACTTCTACTCACATTTTATGGAACTGGACTTCACTCTACAGGTCTGAAACAAAACCTTAACCTCATCTAATTTTCTGTTAAACAATATAAATATACATTTGCTCGATTAATGATAGGCTTTTTAAACCTTCCTCCCTTACATTTATTTAGTTTTTGTTAATCACCGGACCATAAATTATCGCAATAAATTATGTATGTGTGTGTGTGTGTGTTTGCATAATGATTCAAGTAAATTTCAACCGAAGTAGGAGTTGTGCTCATTTTCAATGTCTCCGTATGTTGGTTGAGAGAAAACACAAGAAGACGGAGGAGGCGGAGGGGGATGAGCCGCCGAAGGTTGCGGCGGAGTTGACGGTGTTTGTGGTGGTGGTGCAATGACGGAGACGCCGGCGGAGTTATGAAACCCGGCGGCGACATGGGAGTTGGAAGGTGCGATCAAAGTAGCGACCGCTTCTCGTTGCTTGTACTTGAGAATCTCTGATCGTATGGCCGTGAGCTCGACTTGTAACGCTTGAACTTGTTGTTGTAGAGCTGAGATTGCTCCCATGCATCCGTACACCGGATCTCTTAGCCTTACGTTGGCTTCATACACAAGGCTATTCGCCGCATCTGCTCTCTGGCTTTCCGGTACTTAATATGATAACTACTATGTAAGTTAGATAAGTCCTAATATTAAGGAGATAATGATGTAACTATGTATATTCCCTAGTAGATTAGGATGATCTCGTATGTATATATACAGGCTATTTGGCCATACTCAATGACAACACAATACAATTACAAACTGTTATATGGTATCAGAGCCTAAGATATTTTGACCTAGTTTTTTTCTCTAAAAACATCGTGCTTCTTCTTTGAAAAGCATGGCAGATACTACTTCTACGTTATCATCTACATCTACTCCTGCTACTACTTCTCCTACGCCTGCTACTACTCTTACGCCAAACTCCTCTCCGTACTACTTGCATCCGTCTGATAATCCCGGTGCTCTCATCACCTCTGTTTTGCTTAATGGAGATAACTACTCTGAGTGGTCTACAGAACTCTCTAATTCTATTCAAGCCAAGCAGAAATTTGGTTTCCTGAATGGATCTCTACCCAAACCGACGACAGAACCTGACCTCTCTAGGTGGCTTGCGACAAATTCTATGCTCGTGGGATGGATAAGGACATCTATTGATCCTAAGATTCGGTCTACTGTTACGTTTGTCCCAGATGCTCACAAACTTTGGGAAACTCTTCAGAGGAGATTCTCGGTCCGTAATGGTGTTAGGATTCATCAACTCCGAGACGCTATTGGATCGTGTCAACAAAACGGACAGACGGTTATCGATTACTATGGAAGACTTACAAAGCTGTGGGAAGAGCTTGACAACCTCAAAACAACTCGTTCCTGCACTTGTGAAGCTTCAACTGATATAGAGAAAGAACGAGAGGAGATTCGTGTACACAAGTTTCTTTTTGGACTTGATGAGTCTCGCTTCCGCACTATACGTTCTCAGATTATTGATGAGGACCCACTTCCAGACTTGAATAATGTGTACTCTCGTGTGGTTCGAGAGGAACAACACAACAACACTGCTCGCGCTGCAGACCTTAAAACAGAGGCCGTGGGGTTCTCTGTTCAAGCTGAGCCTAAACAAGACACGAGTCAAGCTGCTGCTACAACTTCTACTCGTTCTCGTGATCCTAACAGATTCTGTACACACTGTTCGCGAAAAGGACATGAGAATTCCGAATGCTTTCTACTACACGGCTATCCAGAGTGGTGGCATGAACAACAGAGATCAAACTCCTCGTTTGGAACAGGACAGCGAGGGCGTGGTGGTCGTTTCTCTACTGGAAGTCGTGGTCGTGGTCGTACTAATCCTACACGTGCTATCACCAACAATGCAGCATCCTCAGCGCCAATTAGCAATGATCAGATAGCTCAAATCATCCAGCTTCTACAATCTACTCAGCAACGTTCTAACATCTCGACTGAAAAGTTGGCTGGTAAACCACAGTTTCACGATGTGATTATTGATACAGGCGCCTCACATCATATGACAGGGAACTTAGCTTTGCTAAGTGATGTCACTGATATTGTGTCTTCATCGATTAAATTTCCTGATGGTCGATACTCTAAGGCACAGAAAAAGGGCACTATTAGGCTTAGTGCCGACTATTACTTGACAGACGTGCTTTATGTTCCTGAATTTAACTGCACTCTGATTTCCGTCTCTTGCCTCCTTAAGCAAACTGGTTGCATAGCTATATTCACTGATACTTTGTGTGTGTTGCAGGACCGTTTTACGAAGACCCTGATTGGAACGGGTGAAGAGCGTGAGGGGGTTTATTATTTCACGGGAGTCAGAGCAGCTAGTGTTCATCGTGCTACGGCTAGGAATGCTTCTACCTCGGAACTATGGCATAGGCGACTAGGACATCCCTCCTTTAGAGTGTTATCTTCTTTACCGTTTTTAGACAGACTTGGTTTTGATTCTGAGCAAGCAGCATCTTGTGAGATTTGTTTTCGGGCCAAACAAACCCGTTGTGTTTTTAACAATAGTTCTAATAAAGCTTCTTCTCCATTCTCCTTGATACATTGTGATGTATGGGGTCCTTACAGAACCTCTTCTTCGTGTGGAGCTAAATATTTTCTAACCATTGTTGACGATTCCACTAGAGCCGTGTGGATCTATTTGATGCTTGAAAAGTCTGAAGTTTCCGATCTCCTTAAGCAATTTTTTGCTCTCTGTGAACGACAGTTTCATAAGAAAGTTCAAAAGGTACGAACTGATAATGGTTCTGAGTTCTTGGTTCTTCGGAAATACTTCAAAGAGCACGGTATTGAACATCAAACTTCTTATGTTGACACACCACAACAGAATGGGCGTGTTGAACGGAAACATCGTCACATTTTAAACATTGCTCGAGCATGCTTGTTTCAAGCGCGACTTCCTCCTTCGTTTTGGGGTGAAAGTATACTTACAGCCGCGCATCTCATCAATCATACACCTTCTCAAGTTCTACAGGGTAAAACACCTTATGAACTTCTCTTCAATCGCAAACCTGACTATGATCAACTACGAGTATTTGGATGCCTATGCTATGCACACCGCCGATCCAGAGACAAGGATAAGTTTGGAGACCGCAGTCGCAAATGCTTATTTGTAGGTTACCCCTATGGCAAGAAAGCATGGCAACTTTATGATCTTACAACAAAAGAGTTTTTTTCTAGCAGGGATGTTGTGTTTTCTGAATCACAGTTTCCTGGTGTGGATGAAGAAGAGTATGTTCGTCCTCCTACAAACTCATATGATCCTTCTATCGAAGATTGGCTGCTCCCGGCGTCTCACTTAAGGGGGAGCGTTTCTGATGCTTCACCTCTCTCTCCTACAAATCAGCCTGCTGCTCCATCTACTACTCCGTTAACGACCACTCCTAACAACCAGACTACTTCTCTATCTACTGATCAGGTTGATGCTACTACACCGATATCTCCTACCCATTTGTCTTCTCCTACAAATACTGGTGCTACTACCTCTGCGAATCAAACCCCGACAGAGCCGTCTTCGCCTCCTTCTTCCTCTACTACTCCGTTAGTCTCTACTGAATCTCCTGTGACTCCAGGCTTACCAGAGATACTTGGTCGTGGTTTGCGGCCTAAGACTAAATCTGTTCTCCTAAAAGACTATGTTACTCACTCTGTTCTCACGACTAATAAACCCTCTCACGATCTCTCATGCGCTGATCATGGTCCTCTTTGAACGGTCTCAGGTAACACTCCTTACCCTCTCTCCAGCTATGTTTCTAATCACGTGTTCTCAGATTCCCACAGAGCTTACCTAGCTGCTATCACTAATGACGATGTCCCTCGCTCGTTCAAAGAAGCTGTCAAACTCAAAATTTGGAATGACGCGATGGGCAAGGAAGTAGACGCGTTTGATGCAACTAATACATGAGAAGTTACAACACTGCCTCCGGGAAGAAAGGCACTTGGGAACATGTGGCTCTACTCCAATAAGTATCGCGCTGACGGCACTGTTGAGCGTCCTAAAGCTAGACTTGTGGTACTCGGTAATAACCAGAGAGAGGGAGAAGATTTTAAGGAGACATTTGCTCCTGTAGCCAAGCTATCTACAGTTCGTATAATCCTTAAACTTGCTGCTGCAAAGGACTGGTTAGTGCATCAAATGGATGTACAAAATGCGTTTTTACATGGGGACCTTGAGGAGGAGATTTATATGAAATTGCCACAAGGTTTTACTTGCTCCGATCCTACTAAAGTGTGCCGCTTAAAGAAGTCTCTATATGGGTTGCGCCAGGCCCCGCGGTGCTGGTATGCGAAGCTTACTGATGCTCTTACAAAGTTTGGGTTCTCGCATGATTATGCTGATCACTCTCTGTTCTCCAAAATACGTGGATCGATTTGTCTACACATCTTAGTCTATGTTGATGACTTTATTATTGCCTGCAATGATGCTACTGCCATGAAAGAGTTCCAAGACTATCTCTGCAAGTGCTTCCGGATGAAAGATCTCGGGAAGTTGAAATATTTTTTGGGAATTGAAGTGGCTCGTAATGCTACTGGTTTCTATCTATCGCAGCGCAAGTATGCCCTTGATATTATTTCTGAAGCAGGTTTGTCTGGCGCCAAACCATGCTATGTACCGTTGGAACTTAATCATAAGTTGCTTGAAGCTGACGGACCACTTGCTAATGCACAACAATATCGTCGCCTTGTAGGTCGTTTGATTTACTTGACCACTACGCGACCGGACCTTGGTTATGTTGTACATATACTTTCGACATTCATGCAGAAGCCTCTGTTACCGCATTGGGAGGCTGCTCTTCGTGTTGTTCGATATCTCAAAGGCTCGCCAGGACAGGGCATCTTCCTCAAAGCTGCTGATTCTTTGCAAATAAGTGCTTACTGTGATTCTGATTGGTCCTCTTGTCCCCTGTCTCGACGTTCCCTTAGTGCGTACATTATCTTCATTGGTGAATCTCCGGTCATTTGGCGTGCCAAGAAGCAGGACACGGTCTCGTTGTCTTCCGCAGAGGCCGAATATCGTGCGATGTCAGTTACACTTAAGGAGCTCAAATGGCTTAAAGAACTCTATGACTCGTTTTCCTTATCTCATCCGCTACCTATGCGTCTTTACTGTGATAGCAAATCTGCTATTCACATTGCTTCGAATCCTGTTTTTCATGAGCGTACTAAGCATATCGAGCGTGATTGTCATCATGTTCGTGACGCAGTTAAGGCTAAACTCATCACCACTGAGCATGTTACTTCTAAGAACCAATTGGCGGATATGCTTACTAAGTCACTCCCTCGTCCTCTCTTTGAAGATCTACTGTCCAAGTTGGGTGTTCGTAACCTCACACTTCCAACTTGAGGGAGAGTAATATGATAACTACTATGTAAGTTAGATAAGTCCTAATATTAAGGAGATAATGATGTAACTATGTATATTCCCTAGTAGATTAGGATGATCTCGTATGTATATATACAGGCTATTTGGCCATACTCAATGACAACACAATACAATTACAAACTGTTATAGTACTTCCTGGTTAGTGTTAAAAATGTCTAAGATTATGAGAATATTTACAGCAATATCGTTTAATTTTTCAATCAGACATTTTATAAATTATAATGAAACCGGCCAGGCTAATCAGCAATCTACATTATGAAACGACCAAAGAGAAGATGCGTAGTGTCTAAGAGTGGATGATTGCGGCATTACTTATATATAACCTAAGGACCATATGTCAAACTATGTGGGATTCTTATAGGTTCTCACGACTTTTGGGTGAGAAATGGTCTAACAAGCTCAACGTCTCGAAAATATCAAAACAAAATTAGACCATTTATGGAAAACTGTTTTTGTGGAAAATCAATGGATCAAACTTAACTATGTTATAGATTAGTAAATGTGAGTGTAACTCACATCCGTAAAAGAATTCAAGAGTGAAACATATTGCTATATCACTCATATATTTCCCAGTGACCATATAACCAAACTATGTGGGACTCTAATATAGTGGGACCAATTCCAGGCATAGATCAATGGGATAATAATTATACTATATGACTATAAAATACGTCACATGCTTAAATCACGATGATATATGTGTGTGCTTTGAAATGGTTATTACCATTAGCATCTTGGAGACGTTGCTAGCTCCAAATACTTTGTGGACGGATGCGAATTTATGAGGCTCGTGAGGAGAGAAATAAGGAGAAAGGGACATTCTTGAGCGCATCTACGGCGCAAAAGCTTACATGCCGCACAAGGAGTAATGGTGTTGAGTGTTCCGGGAGGACCGGACATTGGTCTTCTAGTGCCTGCCATTTGATGAGGCCAAGCATCTGCTTCTCTTTTGATATTTCTCTCTCTCTCTTCAAACCTCTCCCTGAGCACAAGGAAATGAAGAATAACTTTAGTTTTCATTAAAAACACATGAATATAGGACTAAAAAGTATAAATCAACCATATCACCAATTTGACCGAATAAAATCTAAATCATTGTAAAGAGAAAAAAGGTTTCACTAATCAGATGTTAACTTTTTACCTTTCTAGTGGCATTCAGGCATGCTCTCAGAGGATAGAAAGAAAAGGGAGAAAAGGAGAACTAAACAAAAAGAGAGATATTAAAGTCAAGTGACTTTTAAAGAGGCCTTTGAAGAAAGATAGCGGAGGAACGCTTTAACGGCAAGTAAAATATCACGTTTAAGACTTTTTTTTTTTGCTAAATATGTTTTTTTTTTGAAAAAAAAAAACTAAATATGTTAATAGACGTTTAAGATTTAGTGGTCACGATATAACAGCACATGTGTATATATGTGTCAATATATATATATATATATATATATATAAGTAAGTGAAACTTTAACTGGTTTGTTATTGAACTATCTTATGGAGATAAAAAAAAAGGGGGGTTTGGTAGCTCGAAAAGCAGAACAGAGTTTTTTAAACAACTGAAGACATCAAGTTAGTGAACACTGAAGAGCTGTATTTACTGCTTAAGCACGTGAGCTGTAAGTTTTTTTCTTTTTGTTTTTACTTTACGGATCTGATCACAAAAATTATAATCATGTATACTATACATGCATGTTCACTCATACATCGGCCAGGCAACCACTGGTGGCTCACACAAATTATAAATTAAAATCATGTATAATCATGTATACTATAAATTCTTAGGGTGTTAAATTCTAGCGTTATCACAGAATATATTTTAGGATGGTTAATGACATATTGAAATATCTGGAATCTTAAGTGTTTACAGTTTATTCTTTCTCAAAACCTTTTGAAGGTTCCTCTCAAGTTGACATGGAACTTTTGTGTTGGGCCGTTAATTATTTTTGGGCCGTTAATTTGCAGGCCTTACTAAGTGTTTCAGAAATTAATCAAGTGGTTGGACTCGAGTTCAGACGTATGAAAAATATTTTGTTGGAAAATAAATATAACATGCAAGCCTAATTACTCGGTATTTTGTTTAAATTTCTTACTAGTTTCTCTGCCACTTTTCTTTGCCACCAACTCTGTTGGCCCTTCATTAACGTTGAATGATGGCAGTAAGATTGCATCAATTAGAAGTCATCAAAACTTCTACTACGTGTGCAGGAGTGGTCGAGGACTTTGACAGCCTTGAGTCGAGAATTAAATTTAACTAAATTACTCTTCTCGTCAAAACTACTTCATTGTTTCCTGACTGTAAATTCGTTATTACATAGATCCTTATGCTAAAGTTTCCTGCCAATGCCCATGTGTGGTTCAAGCGGATGCCATAATCATATAGATGAGGTCCTTGTTCATGGAATATTACTGCTCCTTTTATTTTTGGATTCGAACAATTCCTAAGCAATCATGCATGACGAGAATCCGCTGAAGCTGTATTGCATTGTTGGTATGGTATTAATCCCCATTTCCAGATCGTTGATATAAGGTCCATTCGTGTCCATGATCGACTTGACACTAGGGAATCCTGCCAATGCCCATGTGTGGTTCAAGCGGATGCTATAATCATAGACAAGAGGTCCTTGTTCATGGAATACCACTGCTCCTTTTAGTTTTGGATTCGAACAGTTCCTAAGAAAGCATGACGAGGCTTTATTATTAGTTCAGCATGAGATCATGATCACCAACAGCTATAAGACTATGCTACTCGTCAAGACACAATTGGCACGTGCCGATACATAACATTATGAACTAATTGCTGCACTATCCAAGACTAATAAAAGCGAATGAAGAAAGTGAAGTCCCTTTTACCATCATAGTCCCAACAGAGGAAAGACACTAGCTTGTCTAATCAGTACAATCGTCAAAGTTGTAGCATAGGGGTTAACAAATAACTTTAAAAAGATACTGCCGTAATTCAAGAAATGCTAATCAATCCAGTGACCAAACATAAGAGACATTCGGAAGACATGTACAAAAAAAAAAAAGTCTAAAGGCGACAAGGAGCCAGGGATGAAATTGCCCTTCTTATGAGCTAGAATAGAGAACACAACATACCTCACTTCGCTACAGACACCATAATGCGCAGAGGTTATATACGTTTCAAGCTCAGTATCATCTTTAAAAATCCTAGTAACCATCTGCAAAACAACAGGTCAATTAAAGCATGTGTGACATATAAAAAGTAAAACAGAGCTTAAAGGACTATAGAAGAAGATAAGTTACCGGCAGTTGAGGAAACTTAAGAGAGAGAATGTCGATCAGATAAGTTACCGGCAGTTGAGGAAACTAGGTCGGAAACATTGTTCTAGTGGGAGGAGATGAAAATGTAAATCATATATGGTTTTTGCTTACACATAATCCGCCATTTGGATATATACTAGTGGATGATGCTCACACGCTCTGACTTCACACATGTTAGCCTTTACTTTTGTCAAGCTTCTGTTTCCAAACTATAATTTATAACTACAATTGGAAAGGATAAATTCTCGAAGACAGATGGTTGTTTTGGACATAGAATCATCATCATAATCATCTTGTCGATTGCTACAATCAACAATGCAGTTAAAGGGAGTACTGAACCAGCCAGGCATACACATGTGCCACAACGTGTAATGTATGTTTTTTCAGCAACTAGTCTCACCACCGTCACAAGACAGTATTATACCAGAAAGGTGCAGGTTCTTACATGACAAGCTTGCAATGCAAAGTCTCGTATGTTTTACACCACAAGGTCATCATTCCCTAACATTCTGTAAAAATCACAATGTTGAAATAGTAGATTTTGGAATCAAACGTAGATTTTCATATGAGAGATCAACCATTTGTGTTTCAGAAAAATGTTCAAAGATTCCAAAAGTGTTGACATACCACCACAAAACTATTTGTTACAACAACAAACCAGAGAGCGTGAGAGAGAGAGAGACGAAAACAATTCACTATCATCTATCTGAGAAGAAAATACGGATCAAAACCTTCCCAAATTTCTCCAGCAAGAACACTAGACATATCCACCAAACAATAATCCACCGACTTCTCATGTAATCCGACAACTACTCTGAACATGTTAGACACCAGAGGGTTCCTCAGAAACGGTTTCAAGGCTTCCCCGAGCTCAACCATGTCAGTAAACATAGCTTTCTTGTCATTGCCATCAGTTGAGAATCTGAGAACACAGTTGGAGAAGACGTAGAGACCTAGGAGATTACCATAGAGTGGCAAAAACACATCCTTGTGGTTCCCTACACCGCCCACCCAGCTCTCTCTTTGTTTCCCCACATGGTCTTTAGCGAAAGAAAGCAGCTTACTCTGGAACTTACACCTCCATTCCAGTAGCTGCCCTTGGGGCAAGTCTCTATTTGCTAGCTTCTGTAGATGGTCACAGCAAAACTGCAAGATGAGGAGCTTTTCTTCGTGGTGGTTATCGATTTCCTTGTCGAATACCCGCCTCACTAGATCACTACCTCCCTTTAGCGGAGAAGTGTAATCTACCGTGTTGAGGACCCATCTCGAGAGATATAATAAATACTCGTTCCAGTGCCCAAAGACGGAAGATAAATGGTCGAAGCTCAGTTCCAAGACTTTCTCAACTTGTGTAGGAACTTCAATGGCAGTGGAGAAACACTTCTGGACATCTGTTGCGAGTTTTGACCTGATGAGATCATCTTCGTCCTCCAGCAGTTTGATGCAAGTGAACCACATCTCCAGGATTTGATACGCGTAAACATCGCAAGCGTTTTGAAACTTGCTTGGTGAGGGTGTTTGGTCATGGTTTGAGACAAGAGGACCAATGAGCTTCGCTTGTTCTAATATACCGGATGCTATAATAGCCTCTGCAGATGCTTGGCGAACATTCACTTTCTCGGATGATGAGCTTTTCTCTTTGATCAAGTTAACGAAGTAGGAGACACAATCAATCACACAGCTCCATCTCAGCTCCTCTTCCTTTTTGTCAAAGAACAAACCCGTGAGATGCTTCACACAAATCGCTAGGCAAGACATGAGTGTACCTCGTGTCTTAACGTGTCTTGTTCTCTCATATAAAGAAGTCAGTCTACCCCAAAGATGAATCACCGAATCATAACTCAACGAACCAACATAAATGCCTTCAACAGATTCCCTTTTGGATGCTTTTTTGAACATAAGAAGATTCCATTGGCAAAGAATCCTCAGAATGTAATTCTCACATCTATGATTCTTCTCCTTTTCCAAGAGATCCAATAACATCACCTGGACACCGTTACTCGCCCAATGCCAAATACTGCTCGTCTCTGAGAAACTAGAATCTTCTGCTTTCAGAAACTGCAGAAACCACTTCAGTGTTGTCAGACGAACTTCATATGACTGATCAGATATACAGCGAAGGAGCCTGTCCTTAAGGTCAGGAAAGTCTAACGCTTCAGGAACTTTATGCAATTGCGAATTTGGTCTTTGAGTGATTTGGAATACTTCAGCTGCTTCATCAGATGGCTGAAACACACAACCAAAGTAAGATAAAGCTGCCTGTTCCCTAAGCTCAGCGACCGTAGGGTCATAGTAGGAGAAACCATAAGAAGCGTCTGCATCCAAACAACCTTTAGATAAATCCAAATGCAATTTGGATACATCCTTTAGATTTTTGCTTTTAGAGCATGTCGACCCAATAGCTCGCATATGATCAAGCACTCTCAAGAACGATGTACTGAGGATAGGGCAAGGGCACATCAATGGAGAAGCCATCCATGTGCATTTTGCAAGGACATTGAGCAGTTGTTCGATAATCTGATCCTTCTTAGAGTCATCAGCAAGGTCTCTACAGTTTGTATCCAGGAGATTACCAAGTTGCAACAGAACTCCGTGAAGATAATTGAAAGATCCAACTTGGACCTCATTAGAAGGCAATGTTGAGGCAATGCGGAGGAGAACGCTCTGTAGCTTCTCATTGGAAACGAGACCTACTAAAGCACGGGACGCCAAAACACGAACGCGGAGATTGCTTTGAGTAGAGCATTTCATGATAAAGCGCATGAAAACGAACGGGTCCAGGTCATCTCCAGATTCACTTGCAATGGGTGAAGGCTTGAGCCTGGATAACAGAATGAGGATGGGCCATAAACTCGGATGGACATGATTTGCGAGGTTTGAATCTGATGGACCAGATGTGTCGAGCATATCAGTCGCTGCCTTTAACTCACCATATATGAAAGGGTGCAACAAGGGGTACCTTCAAGGAAACCACCACAATATTAACTAGAGAATACAAACAGTGTAGAGACAGCTAATAAGATTTTATCTAATAGACATACCTGTGAAAAAATTCAAGCCCAGTCAGGCCACGCCGAGCAGATCCACGTTTTTGAACATTAAGGAAACCAACCATCCTGCGGAGCAAGGCGGTGTACGCAAGTGTGGCACTGTTTCTGACCTCCCAATATGGTGAAGAGAAGGATCTTATTGCAACAGTCATAGCCTCCGCGGAGAAGCCCGAAGTATCAGTGCCCAAGTTTGTGTCGTTGAAAGCAGCTTTGAGAACATTGAAGGCATGCACCGTTGGAACAACACCTTCATCACGGACCTTTGAAAGTTTTTTACTTGAATGCAAATCAGAAGGATTGACCTCCTCTTCCATATGTTTAGAGCCTTTCTGTTCTACGAGAGCATCCATGAGGGGCTTCTCTGCAAGACCTATCAGCCACCTAAGCGCATGTGGGAGAAGCTTCTTTGGTGAACCTTCTGGTTCTGAGAGAAACATAGCAATGAATGCAGCAGGAATGCCTGCACTTCTTCTTAACAAATCGTCCACTGTTTGTCCTTTGGCCACAGTTCTCTCCATAAGCTGCTCCATCCAGGATTCTGTCAACCTACAAAGTCTTTAAAAAGATAAAACACAAAACACAATGTCAGTAAGCATTAAAAATTACAAAGACACGCAAGAAGCTTAAAATCATACCTTGGGTCGTTAGAACATAACAAACGGTGGCACAATGCTGAAAACCCAGCTCTTGTCTTATCAATGGCACCATTGTGCTTCATTTTTAAAAGCACTTCCAGGAAGTGATCTCCAATCTTTTCAAGCTGCTTCAGGTCAAGTACTGATTCAGAATTTCCTACCACAGAATCGTTAGGGACTGCAGAAGCCAAATCACCATTTTCTAAAGGTGCAAGGCTGCTGGTAGGTAATGGAATCTTTCTTATGATGGTTCCTAAAAGAAGACTCACCTGAAGAAAGAAGACAGTTTATCTCAGAATGCTACTTCTAAGAAATTAAAAATGATATAAAGAGCAGCTAGTATTGATAAGAAACACACAAAAAAGTGATGTAATAGAATAATGGATAACTGTGAGAAAGATGAAAGAATCAGTACCTCCTTCATGGCGAGCCAACAACCAACCATAACTACCTGTTCTGATTGTATTGTTTCTTGCACAGGTTTTGGATGTGTATCATTTTGTTCCTCTGAGAGAACAGTAGCAGAAGCATCTTGAACATCTGACAAGAAACTATCCTCATCTACTATGTCATCTATATCCTCATCCAAACACAAAGCATCAGCAGAAACCACCCAGAGTGCTAACGTAGTTATTCGCGTCACCAGTTTAAGAAGCTTTTCAAGTTCCTCTCTCATCTCTGATACACTAGATAACACTGCGTTAGAGTTCCAATCCAATTCCTCGAAAGTATAGCGCAAAGCCAGTAAGACCCCATGAACAAAACTGTTTTTGCATGCTTCAGAGAGATCACGCTCTCCCTCCTTCACACAAGTATCAAGCCAATGAATCAGTGATTTTATATACTCAATCACAGGATACTTGGACTTGGAGTTCTGATGAAACCCATTCGTGCTGCTTTCACACTCTCTTTGACAACAAACAACATTGGTGGAAACCTTAACTATCCATCCAAGATCCAAGACGTACTTTCTAAAGATAAGCCTTAGAGTCAAAGAACCTGCATCACTCTCTCTAACACGTGGACTGCAGACTAGATGTTTGGCCCAGGGGATAATGGTCTGAACCATGTCTTCACTTGAAACACCGGTAAATGGAGTTGGAAAATGAAGCAATATACGGAAAGCATTTTCCCTGAGCCTGTCCCAACTATCAACAATCGATCCCACCAGTAACAACGTTGAATCATGCGAAGTGACAATATCACAGTATGGGTAAAGATGCGAAGTGGCTTCCTTAGAAGGCACAACAGGCCAAAATTCAATCATGATTTGTATAAGTTCCGTCGCCATTATTTTTCTCCTGTATGGAGCAGAAGGGTAGCAAGACAGAGACAGAAACGAACTCAGCCACCTCATAAACTTGAACAGACTCTCTGCTCGCAGGACTGCATCCTCGTCACCTTCTTTGTTCAAACATTTTCCACTGCTTCCGTTCGCTAGACGCGGTTGCCAGCTTCCTAGCTTATATTGCTTTTCCAGCGACGTGCGAACCCGAGAAAAAAACTTCCTGAACAAACTTGTCCATTTCATTTGAAAACCAGTAGAAGATGACCTCATGTTCAAGGGAACAGCCTCCTTGATGAGATAGAGCTCGAAGGGGGATGGAAGACTAGCAGTCTTGGGATTTAAGAAGAGTGTCTCTGCCGCATCCACGCGAACGGACTCATCAACATGTGTCAACGCCATTTTTAGCCACTCAACGGGAACTTTTAACTCGATACCCTTAATTTTGACAAATGCAAATGCATCAGCGCTTCCTTTTTGCTCAATATCCCCTTCAAGGAATGCAAGTGTACGACAAACTTTGAGCAGTGACACTAAAACAGCAACCTTCTGCTCAACTGTCAGTTCCATACTAATGCTACTCAACTCAGTATACACTAGCTTGGACTCTTCCTCACTCAACCCAATTGATATCAAACCAAGCAAAGGAAATATACACTCCACATCCAGTTCTAGCAAAACCTGTACTGCATAAGTATTCAAATTGGACCTGAGTTTCGACATTCCAGAAGCAAGCCCGTAAAGAAAAGGAGGCAAACAATGCTGTCGGTAAAGCGCATAGCCCTGTTCCACACCTTCACTCCCCCAGCATTCATCACGCAACATCTCAAGGAAACACTTTATAAACGACGTGACAGCACAGCACACATCATCATCAACATACGCATTTGCCATCTCAAACAATAGGTTAGGGCTCATATCCAACAGAGTCTTTGCACTTAACCGCCTTGTCAAGGACGCTAACGGAACGTACCTTCCTTTACACCGTGGTCCCAGACGAAGAAGATAACTGACGATCTTCAGCTGAGACTCCCTTACTTCCACTTTATCATACGTCTGGTGAACCTTGGTTTGAATGTCTAACAAGAGGTCAAACATGAGATGGACTTGTTTAACCGTCTGGCTCAGAGGATCCTCCAAGTTGTTCCATATAATCTTTAGCACCCGGGACACCTTGCTGTCTGGCATTGGATCATAATCTTCTGCAAGACCATTTAACATAGACATTTTGATCTGCTGCAAGCAGATCTGCATCACAGTAAGTGCGTGGAAGTTCAAATGGCTGTCAATGGGATTCTCGCATAGATCACAAAGCTCAGGCAATATTCCATCGAACAGAATAGTCTTGTGATCGCTACTCAACCGAGCAAAAGAGGAAACCAGAACACTTCTAGAAACTGCCGTAAGAATCCCTCGGATCAAGCAGAGCCTACTCAAAGATGAAAAGCTGGAGATCTCAGAACAAATATCTCCACCAAACGGAATTTTACCAACAATATCAGTAAACTCAACGGCACCACCACTCCAGCAAAACATACCTTGCGCTATAAACAACCCAAGCTCCTCCTCCCCTTCAAGACAAACCTGTAGAGCAGCACAGAAACTCACACCAGCAGCCACACAACAGTCCCTAGAAAAAGCAGCAGACTTCAGAATCCTCATCTGAACATTAAAAACCTTCTCCATAAAACTTGCACCCTCCTCCCCACCAACCAACCCTTTAAACTTCAAAGGAAACCGCTGAAACAAGTAGTAAGAACAAGACAAAGCCTCTTGGCACTGCTCCATAACAGTAGGAGGAGGTCTAGCAGAAGCCTCGGTCTCCAACACAATCCCATTCAGCCCAGAGACAACGTCACGTCCCACCAGAACCGCGCAGTCTTCGATTATATCAACCAAGTATCCCAATTTAGGCATTCCCATTACAGACAAAGCAACTCTAGCCACACAGAACCGCTTCCCAGCACCGTGTTCCAAACCTCCATACTCATCACAAAGCACTTTAAAACACGAACTGATCACGGGATGGAACTTACGGGTTTTAGCCAAGGATGAAAACGAGAGTCCTGTGAAGAGGCTGTGAGTTCTCCATGAACAGAACCTCCAAGTAGAACCTGATAGCTTCCCATATAAAAACTGGTTCTTTCTCGTCTTTGTTCTCATTGGTCTTCGAGAGTAGTTCAGCGAACGAGGCAACGACTCTCTTCGCGTGATTAACTTGCGCGTAGGTTGAGTTCAACGAGATCAACTGTTCGATGTCGGAGTGAAACTTGGGACAGGACTTGGATAAAGTAGATTGGGTCAAGGAAGAAGTGAAGGAGGTTGGGAAGACGATGGCGCTGTATGTGTAACGGTGGCGATGCTGGAGAGCTCGCCACTTTGCAGACATTGTTGGATGAGCTGAGAGTAAAGAGAGAAGAAAAAAA
>NC_079513.1:14599289-14622278 GCF_000801105.2 Raphanus sativus | reverse complement strand
TAAACTAATTTTTTTTTAAAAAAATGTATCTTGTGTATATTAAAACAGAAGTTACAACTTATTTTCATGTGTGATTTTTTAAAAAATGGCCTATCCTTAGACAGTCATTATTCCATATACCTATCATTTAATACTATATTATTACAAGAATATAAAAAAAAAAATATTCTACAGATTTTTCTAAGATTGTAAATCTAATAAAATCTTACTATATCTTTAAAAAATATAAATACTACTAAAAGAGAAAATTCATTTTGAAACTAATCTTATTTACATGGTATATTACAATTTGTGTCACTAAGAGTTTATTATTTTCTGAAACATAGCCTATGCCAAACAATATATATAATTTATATATTACAAACACAATAAGCCGCTTTACATAAACTATGTCTACCATAATTGTGGCCCATTTCATTTCACGATTTATCAAATTACGAACATTAAATATGCAAATTGACAATTTATACACCATAATACGTTATCATTCAGTTTACAACAAAATATATTGGAAATGAAATAATTTTCATGTTTATGAAATTTGACATATATTATAACTTCTAATAATCAACACAAAAGTTCTAATAAAATAAAATATAATAAGTACAAATATAATTGACGGTTTGAAATAATCAATTGGATGACAAGCAACTAAAAGATAACACTATTGTACTTGAATAAGTCATATACACTTTGAAAATATGCTTAATGTTTATTTTTTTTTTGTCAGCAACATTAGAGACTCATATTATAAATGTTTTATATTATATATCGCTAATGATTAAACACAAAATATAATATGTAAATATAAATGAAACAAACACTCACGTGGTTGCGCGACCGAGGTCTAATACAATAATTAAACCTAAAACTTAAAAGTTTGTTACTGCTTGTGCATTAAAACTAGGCGGTTGCCTACAAATTTGCAGGTATAAATACTGTATGAAAACATATATTACGTTTAAAAATGTCATAAAGTTTCTATAAATTTGATGTAAAAAGTAACTACTGAATATTTAGTAACAACAAATGCTTGTAGAATTATATATGTAATCATCACAAAATAACTTTTCAAACATATATTATGCATCTTCTCCGGTTTCTTTTTATTTTAATCATTATTATTTCCTTCTTTTTATTAAATTTTTGCTAATGTTTTCCTAACTTTTTACATATTTTTTCAAAATATTTATTTCTTTCTCTCTCTAAATAGTAATACAAACCAAACAATCAATGAATCAAAAATGCATCTTATAATTCTTTTCAATCATAACATTACCTTATTCATTTTATTATTTGGCTTAAATGCAAAACATTTTTTAATTAAAATTCTCACATGTTCTATTCAATATAATCCGTTCAATCTTCACATACAAATTATTTATAAAGTATATATGGACATTATAAGAGATTAATAATTACTATAGATATGATTAAATTTTTATACGAAGATGAAATCATTATATTGATTTTTATAAATTGTTTTGTATTATTATCTTATGTAATATATAAATATAAAAAGAATTTATCAAACATAATTACACTTTCTATAATTTGAAAATTAGCTAGCATATATTATTATTTGTAATATCATTTAGGTTATTTTGAAAGTGATGATAATTAGTTTTAGACTTACCTTCTATTTTAGATCTAATTAAAATAATTAAAATTATAAAATTTATATTATTATATTTTGTAGTTTATAAATATAAAAAGAATTGATCAAACATTATTATTCTCTTATAATTTCAAAAATTGCTTTTGAAAAATCATTATTTGTAATATAATTTAAATTATTTGGCAAGTGATATTAATTGGTTCTACATATTTATTTTTATTTTAAATCTACACTAAAATAAATAAATTAAAAATTATCCGACCAAGCAAACTATAACGATTTCTTAAGACTTCACAAATTATTGACAAGTTAACAAAAGTCACATAAGTGAGTTTTCTATTTTTATATACACTCTTATAAATAATTTAAAATTATGATAAAATAATTTTGTAAGCCATGGTATATAATTTTCCAAATGTTTTAAAGTTTTTATAAATGACTTATAAGACATATATGGACATTACAAGACATAAATAATTATTATAGTTTTATACACGAATATAATGTTTTATATAAGGATATGAACTCATTCGATTTCGATAAATTATGTTCTATTAATTATTTTTGTAGTATATATATATCTATATATAAAGAGTTAATTAAACATTATTACACTTTCTATAATTTTGACAATTAGTTACCTTAAATTATTATTTGTAATATCATTTAAATTATTTAGTAAGTTATACTAATTAGTTCTAGACTTACTTTTATTTTAGATCATTTTAAAATAATTGAAAATCTTTCAAGCAATCAAATTATAAAAAATAAGTTTTTAACTTCTTCTATAATTGATACTTAATTAAAAGTCACTTAAGTGACTTCTCATTTGTTATATAGATGAATTATGATTTGAATCACATTGCAATCTATTATCACTTATACAAACTATCATAGAATAAGCTAAAAATTATGTAGAAAATTGACTAATGTTGATAAAAAGAATATAAAAAGCGTCATAGTAGAAAAGAGATTTTAGTTATTATCGGTAGAGATGTGAAATGACCGAATATCCAGGTTTTAGGAAGTTTCGTGATCTAATCTTTTTATCTGAATAATTAATTATACGATCTGATTTGATTTGTAACTATATAGATATTCGCTATTTCAGGTATCCAATTTTTTTTTACATTTTAATCAGGTATCCAATTTAATCAGATATTCAATTTGATCAATACAAATAAAATAAAATTTAAAATAAATAAAAATCCAAAATAAATAAATATTTATATTTTATTACAAAAATAAAATAAATTTACTTTTAAATTTCTAGTGACTAATATAATAAATCTAATAAAAAAAATTGTAAAATTTATATAAAATTGTTTAGATATATAACAGATCAAATTGTATATCTATTTTTAAAAATATTAGTATTTGTGATTTATTTTATTTTAAAAAATATTTTATATTACTATTTGATCTACTTCGTTGAGTTAATTTTCGATTCCAGTCGAAAGACATACCAAATCAAATCAAAATTTACGTGTAACATTTGTGTGTTCGTGTTCAGAGTTTCAAGTTAACAACAAATGCTTATCCATTGACTTTGTTAGAGTAAAGTCAAAATCGGTTAAACCGGTTTTGCGCTGAACTATCGGAAGGAAGCTAACGACTACGATGCAGATATGCGTTTCACAAATCACATCCGTCGTACAGTCTCTTCTGTAGCCGAATCCTACACTTCTCCTGCTTCTCTCAGTTCCGGAATCAGAGCCTTGGTTCACAAAGCAGAGTATCTACAAGCTCTGCATCTATACACTAACCATGACAACTCCTCTCCACTGTACACTTCCGTCTTCACATACCCTTCTCTCCTCAAAGCTTGCTCTGCTCTTCAAAACCTCGGATACGGCAAAACCCTCCACGCTTCGATCATCGTGTTGGGTTTGCGGCACGATCCTTTCGTCGCAACTTCGCTCGTCAATTTGTACGTAAAGTGTGGATCTTTGGGTTACGCCGTCCAGGTGTTCGACGGTTTGTCTCAGTGCGGAGATGTCACGGTTTGGAACTCTTTGATTGATGGGTACTTTAGATTTCGTAGATTTAAGGATGGGTTTGATCTGTTTCGTCGGATGGTGGTGTTGGGTGTGAGACCTGATGGTTTCTCTTTGTCCATTGGTGTGAGTGTTTTGTGTAAAGGAGGAGACTTTGGGAAGGGGGAAGGGAAACAGGTTCATGGGTATATGTTGAGGAACTCGTTAGGTGAGGACTCCTTCTTGAAAACTGCTTTGATTGATATGTATTTCAAGTTTGGGTTAGGGGTATACGCGTGGCGTTTGTTTCTGGAGGTTGAGGATAAGTCGAATGTTGTACTGTGGAATGTGATGATTGTTGGGTTTGGTGATAGTGGGGTCTGTGAATCCAGCTTGGAGTTGTATGTGCTTGCTAAGAGTAACGGTGTCAAGCTTGTTTCCACTTCTTTCACCGGGGTTCTTGGTGCATGTGGTAGAAGTGAGAATTTTTGTTTCGGGAGACAGGTACACTGCGACGTGGTGAAGATGGGACTTGACAATGACCCTTATGTTTGTACTTCTTTATTGTTAATGTATTCAAAGTGCGGTATGGTTGGTGAGGCAGAGACTGTGTTCAGTTGCGTTTTGGATAGAAGACTTGAAGTATGGAACGCGATGGTTGCAGCTTATGCAGAGAATGGTTATGGGCACTGTGCTTTGGAGTTGTTCAGTTTGATGAGAGAGGATCGTGTCTTGCCTGATTCTTTTACCTTGTCAAATGTTATCGCCTGTTGCAGCATGTTAGGGTTGTATGACTATGGAAAATCAGTCCACGCGGAGTTGTTTAAGAGACCAATACAAAGCACACCTGCAATAGAGAGTGCTTTAGTCACTCTGTACTCTAAATCCGGATGTGATACTGATGCTTATTTAGTCTTCAAATTAATGGAAGAGAGAGATGTGATTGCGTGGGGCTCCCTGATCTCAGGACTTTGCAAGAATGGGAAATTCCAAGAGGCTCTGGAAGTTTTTGGGTCCATGAAAGATGATGATGATAGGTTGAAACCAGATTCTGATATTATGACAAGTGTTATAAACGCATGCGCCGGATCAGAGGCTCTCAGTCTTGGCCTTCAAGTTCATGGTGGAATGATTAAAACTGGTCTAGTGCTGAATGTTTTTGTTGGCAGCTCCCTTATAGATCTGTATTCCAAGTGTAGCTTACCAGAAACGGCTCTCAAAGTTTTCACAAGCATGAGAACGGACAACATTGTTGCCTGGAACTCCATGATATCTTGCTACAGCCGAAACAGCCTTCCTGAACTATCCATAGAACTTTTCAGTCTAATGCTCAATAACGGTGTCTTCCCTGATTCAGTATCCGTCACAAGTGTCCTTGTTGCAATCTCATCAACTGCAAGCTTGCTTAAAGGGAAGAGTCTACACGGTTATACATTAAGACTCGACATTCCTTCAGATACTCACCTGAAAAACGCTTTGATTGATATGTATGTAAAGTGCGGGTTGTCCAAGTATGCAGAGAATATCTTCAGGAAAATGGAGCATAAAAGCCTGATCACTTGGAACCTAATGATATATGGTTATGGATCCCATGGAGATTGTCATAGAGCATTGAGTCTGTTCGATGAGATGAAGAAGGCAGGAGAGTCGCCAGATGATGTGACGTTCCTGTCTCTGATTTCAGCTTGCAGTCATTCCGGTTTTGTGCAGGAGGGTAAAAACATTTTTGAGATCATGAAACAAGACTATGGAATCGAACCAAAAATGGAGCATTATGCAAATATGGTGGATCTTCTTGGACGTGCAGGTCACCTAGAAGAAGCTTACAGTTTCATAAAAGCAATGCCTATTGAGCCAGACAGTAGTACATGGCTCTGCCTCTTATCTGCGTCAAGAACCCATCACAATGTAGAGCTTGGGATATTGTCTGCTGAGAAGTTGTTGAGGATGGAACCGGAAAGAGGTGGTAACTATGTTCAGTTGATTAATCTTTACATGGAAGCAGGACTGAAGAACGAAGCTGCAAAGTTGTTGAGAGAGATGAAGGAGAAAGGCTTGCAAAAAAATCCAGGTTGTAGCTGGATTGAAGTGAGCAATCTCACTCACGTTTTCTTTTCAGGAGGTTCGTCTTCTCTAATGGCGTCTGGGATCTTCAGTGTATTGAATAGCTTAAAGAGTAACATGACAGATGAAGATGAGTTGACTTGAACAAAGATAATGTAATTCCGAGAATGGTGTCTTTACATCATTCCTACTTCTCAGAAACACACAAAACACTCTGGCAGCGTAGAGTAAAAATAGAGACATTCTTTGGGGATTAAATGAATGATATCACAAATAGATTGTTGGTTGCTTCATGCTCGAGTCTTCTGGAGATGCTCTCAAAAAAATGTACATTGTATCTTCTTCCTCTAGTGTTCATCACATTCCAGATGAGGTTCGGTTAATGCGCTGGGCACCAAGTTTAGGAGCTGCAGGTTTGGCTGCTCGGCCACGACCAGAAGACAAAGGTTTTGCCCTGGTGGTTGGTGGTGGAGCAGCAATGGCAGCCCAAGGGTCTTCATCATCAGACTGTACTGTCTTCTTCAAGTTCAACGGTCTTGAAGTAGTTGCAGGTGGAGGAGCAGCTATGGATCCCCACATGTCATCGTCTTCCAATTTCGCAGCTGCTTTTGCCGTGCTAATCTTTGGTCTTGAGCTTGTAGCTACAAAAAGCAATAAATTTAACGCAGCCATATTGAGTTTTAAGAGACTAACAAAACTATGTTGGGGGAACAGATTCAGACTAAAGATTGGTACCTGGAGGTCTAGAAGGCTGAGACACAGGTCGTTTTTGAGCTGCTTGAATGTTTGAGAGAGCTGGAGCAGGTTTTGGTTCATCAATCGGATCAAGATCCCAACCGTCTTTGTCGCTCTCATGACCTTCGTTAATGTCATTTTCAATATCTCCCCAACCATCTGTTGATGTTGGAGATGGTGGTGCTGGTTGATCTGTGAAGTCCGAGTTGGAACGTGCATGATGACTGGCTTTGACACTCGGAGCCTCCGTTGCTGAAGAAGATTTACAAGAAATAAACAAAATAGGAAAAGAAAAAAGTATTGACAAATGAATGAAATAGCTTATAAGCACATTTGATTAACTATCACATAATCGAATGTATAATTAAGGCTTCTTTTACTATATATCTGCAGTTGCACATAAATTTACTTCCATGGTTAAGAGAAAAAGTATGGCAAGTGATCTCAAGTGTACCTGTGGTTGTAGCATTTGAGGCTGCAGAAGCTAGGGATGGTGCCGAAGAAGAAGAAGCAAGAGACGGTTGATCTACTGGCTTACCCTTGAGAGTCAAAGAACTCATAGCCCAACTAGAGGAATAAGTAGATAGTCCAGTTAGTGTACCAATGACCAATGCTCACATATGTAATTCATCTATTTAATCTGATTTGACTATACTCACCCGATCAGACCAGCAGTCTCAGGTATAGCTGAGGCTCCTCCAGTGACTCCGGTCTCTCCAGAGTTTGTCTATTACCAAACCAAACAAAACTCAGTTATCCTCTATTCCCAAAATATCTCAAGGAAAGAGTTCGGTAGAGCTATTATTACTTACCTTCTCATAGTTTTGTTTCAGTATCTGAAGAAACTGTTCTACAGCCTGAAATGCCTTGGCTCGGACCTCGCTATTAAGGAAAATGAGAGAAAATTATTTGCATTTTGGCCAAGTGAGAAGACTAGACAAGAAAAGTACTCAAACAAGGCACCTGTCTTGATCAATGGTAAGCACAACAATATTTGGAAGAATCCTAGTTGCTATTTCAGTGTCGTCATAAGTGGTACTGGTGGCGCATAATGCAACAATACCTGCGTTAAAGTAAAATCTACTGAGATGATGAAAGATGGAAACAAGATAACAGCAGGAACATCCCAGGCCAAATGAAAAAGAACCAAAAACATCCTATATACCTGCACCACGAGCAGGTGGAAATGTATCCCGCAAGGCACGCACTGTAAAAGCATTAATCAAAACCCTTTTCCTTGTCTGCATCATACTTTCATGATCAGGCACAAACAAAAACAAAACGGCAGAGGTAACAATAGAGGTCAAAAGAACAACGAAGGTAGTGAAGACTAACCCCTTCATTTAGGTAGGTGGCAATATTCCCGAGTAATATAGTGGTATTGGTTCTGATTGCAGGCTCTTCATCCACCTGAGGATAACATAAAAAATTTAAACCACACCGAACCATAACAAATTACCATCAACAAAGCTAACAGAAAGGTGGTAATAGTTTACTGGAACATGGAAAAAAAATTGGTCAAAGCTTTATTGAGGTGGCAGATAACAAACCTGTAATTTGGAAAGGTATTTCAAGAGGGATCCAGAAAGTGTACGCTGAGACAGCTGCAGCCACAATAAGAGAAAAGAGATGTAATATTAGACACGAATAAATTGGATTATGAAAAACAAAGGAAAAAGTTGCAAGAATAAAATCTACCTTTGGAGCTAAAACGAGCATTGACTTAAGAGTCAGCTCTCGTAGAAAGGCAGATGTGTCTGCAAATCCAGTAGCAACATGAGGGTATACCTACAAAGAAGTACAGTCGAGTCAGTGTTAATGATCAAAGCATGCAACAAGACTACATTGCTGCCGAGCACCCACAGCGAAAGAAGATAAAATAAACTTACTTGTTCATCAACAATTTGCCCGGACATTGATTCTCCAAATTGATCAACATGTTGCAAAAGAGAAACTCTAATTGCTCGATCATTGGAAGCAAAAAGCTTGACTATTGTTGGCAGCACCTAAACTCATAGAAAGGATGAACTTCAGCAATTAACAGACAGAAAAATATTCAAATGGAAGTGTACATCCAACTGAGTGGTTTACAGGGTTTTAACAAAGACATGAACAACCTTGAGTTTGAAATCTTCAGCTGATAACCATGAACCCATCTTGAGTAAGGCAGTTAATGCAGGGGCAACAGCTGAACCAAATTCAAGGGAAGAAGCTAATAAAGGAAGAATCTGCATCAACCACAAGGTTAAGTCAGTAACAAAACGTTAAACCATAATACTCAAAAGGCAAACTACTTTCTTACTACCCAATAATTCAGATTCACACCTTCTTAAGCACGATCTCCCGTGGAAGCTGTTCAGCAACATTTGGTAGTTTGCGGAAGAAAGTATCCTTTTCAACACTGTCTTTCAAGTTGAGGATATCCATAAAGTGTATGGTGTCCACCAGCTTATTTTGGAAATACTCTGCCATATGTCAAAAAAATAAGTAGCAAGAGAATGACATATGGTTAAAGATAACTATGAGAGATACAAACGTTCAAAACCCCAGGAGAGGGTCAAAACAAAAATACAGAGAAAAAACTAACCGAGAAGCGAAAATAAACTAATGTAAGTTGCAAATTTGTAACCAAGATAGGAAAGATTACCGCCATTCTCTAGAAGTTTTGAGGTGTTCAATCTGCGAGAAGGCATGGAACTTAGGAGACGCTGATAATCTGGAAGCAGAGACTGTGAGAAAACAAACATTCAAACTGAAATGAAAGCCAGCTCTTAGAAACTAAAGTCATACAAACTCATAAACCATCAAAACTTTCGGAGAAAAACACATAGCGAGTATTTGAAGAAGTTCCAGATGAGGTGACGGCCAAACCTTGGGAATGCCGACAGTGTTACGCAGCTCCTCTGTTTTTCCAAGCTTAGAGCCCGAGAAGAGTTCATAAATAAGACAACCTTCAAAAAAAGAGGAAGTAAAGGGCTTCAATGAAAGAATTGCACTCATGTTGGCCAGCTACATATTACATTTAAGTCCATGGAGATCTTACCTAAGCCCCATGAATCTATGGCCCATGGTGGAGATTTTCTGATGGCAACCCAATCAGATTTCACCATTTCCATTGGCTTGTACTGTGTTCCTACTAGCCATTCAAATGGCTGAAACAAGAAAATAAGTTTAGAAAAGATGAAAAGGAAGCAACAAACTCCGGAGTGAAGATAAAATTGACGAGTGAAAGAAGAGTACCAGCATAGGTCCACTTGCAGATTCATTGCTCCCATCAAACTCTGATAGAACATCAAAAGCATGGAGTTTCCAGTCTAAAGTAGGTGTCACAACAACACTAGCCAGGCAAACATTTCCATGCACCTGTTGAGAGAATGGAAAGGAAAACATAAATGTGGTGAGGATTCAAAGTTTGTCATAACAAATTGAAGATGATATCTACAATACCAAACAAGAAAATAATATCCTAAATAGTTAAAAAACAGTAATTTTATAAGAAGTAACTACTTACAAGTTTGCAGTCATTGTTCAGGAAGCTCACGGCTTTAGTTATCTGGTGTAGCCCCAGTGCAAAATATTCATCCCTAAAGCCAGATATTCATAGTGAGAACAAAGTTTCAGATATGATCAAAATTACAATGGCAAACATGATAAGGTCAAATGACAAATCCAATATTAGGGAAAAGACATATAAGACTGTGACATGACATGATTTGTTTGAGTAGATTAAAGTGTTGGTGCAAGCTATATATCCATGGCCTATTCGGTGATGCTCATTAGAAGAGTTCAAAATCATATACCTCTGAGTGGATTTCAAGCCAAGCTCCTTAATCTTATCTGAGAGGGGCATAACAGGCTCAGTGACAATGTAGATGGTAACCTTGGAAGTAGAACCATCGTGAGTTTCAACCTCGGTGCTGTGAAGAAAAGAAAGTATATTTGGATGCCTCACCTGCAAAAAAGGAATTGGTTGGGGGGTGATATAATCGAGCCTATATAAAAGTTTCCGTAAGTAAGCAGAGAAGATTAAGAGAGAGAGAGAGAGAGAGTGAAGAGAGAACTGACAGTACGAAGGCGCTTGACACCGTTTCTACCAGCAGCCAAATGGCCATCTTGAGCATTGTTCCCAGAAAGAGCAAATATCGAAACTGGAGATCCATCATCCTGAACAAACCAACCAACATATATTACATGATAGGAGAGACTGTGTATCAAAAACTAAATCCATCAAAGCTTATATACATAGTGTCCAACGTGAGACTCTAAAGTAACACATAACAAGAACAAAAATCGATTACACAGCTAATCAATAAACAGGAGAAAGATGCAGACTTTGAGAGAGAGAGAGAGAGAGGACCTTGGAGGTACCACGAAAGTGATTCCAGGAGCCCCAAGCAGAAGGGTAAGGATCACCGATGTTGTAAGGTAGATCCTTCAGCCCCGTCCCAGATCCACCCACCACTCCCTTCAAAAACTTGAACATCTCTTCTTCACCTCCTCTCTCTATACCGTTCTCAAACACCCAGCAGTAATCGAAGAAGGTTTGTGCTTTTTTGATGGATCTATATGGAATCAGAAACGAACAAAGGAAGCTCCTTTTCTAATGATTCTTCTTCTTATTCTTCAATTCGATCTGCAGATTTGAGATTTGTTTTTGCTACTTTAAATTCGTCGGAGTTATGATCGGACCTGAGCGGACTGGCTGGCTTTATCGCCGTTTTCTTGTTTTCATTTGACAATTCGTGCTGTTTATTTGTTCACAAGACGACGTGATGTTTACAGTTCGTGCTGTTTTATTACATGTGGGCCTAGTTATATAGCTTAGGGTCGATTCATGGATTGGGCGGTTAAATGTTTTCCAAGTTTTTGCTTTCGGGTATATGAAAATTTCCTTTAATTTGGTTTTCTAGCCCAAACTCTCTCCTTTTTATTTCAATCGTGTGCATTTTTGTTGGTTTTGGTGAAATGTTTAAAATAGGGTTTAAAATATACATCTACTATTTATTTTCATTATGAATGGTCAAGATTAACACTTTTTTTTGTCAAATAGTCAAAGATTAGCACTAAATACCAAGATCTACACGAGTAATGTGTCGAGTTTCAACCCAAAGTGATAAACATTAAAATGCATAATGGAGTAGCCTGATTTGTTGTATATATGGGGTCGATCGTATCCATAAATATCAAGAATATTGAACACTAAAGAAGCATGGTTATAGTAATCTAGAACAAAACAGTTGTAGAAATCTAGTCTACTTGTTTAAGAATATTCTAAACCATATGTTGCTTTCATCTTCTTTTTGGAACTGCCTGGTCTAATAAGATCATGACTCTTGTATTTGTCTTTATGCAATTCAATTGAATACCCTTTTTTACAGAAAAAGGAAAAAAAGGTTTGTAGAAGTTTTTTTCTAAAATACATTATAAACATTAGAGAAACCTCTTATTTGAATCATTTTCATATTTCAAAACAGCTGAATGAAAACTTTGATAAACTCTACAATCATGATCAAAAGATAACTGAAGATTATTCAAATATATTTTTGATGTATCAAGTGCTAATTAGACTAAATACATGTTTCAGGCCCTAAGAATAAACTTCTAGTTCTACATTGATGTTGTTAAGAAATTTACCAAAAGTAGCTATAGTTGATTCAACGCCTTAGAAACTTCTTAACTGATGTGTGGCCACTTTAAGAAAAAAGTGTTCAACAGTTTTCAGCATTGAAATTTCAAGTCGTCGTCTAGACTTCTAAGAAAATCTTCTAACATTGAATCTTGAAGAAAGGAAACAAAAAAAAATAATTAATTTGTTAAATCATAGAAGACCATGACTTGGTCAATATTATTACCAGTTCGTCTGCCGTGTGTTTAAGAACACGAACCAGCCCTTGCTACGTCGACTATCTCCGACCGGGTCAATGGGTTAGATCTTCGGTCGGGATCTTGCCAAAGAAATAGTTCATACATTTATTGGAAAAAAAAATTGTTGTTTCCTTATGTGGAATAGGCTAAAAGTTTCCAGTTTGGTTTAATATCATCGAGAAAGAAAAGGTTAAAGCTTGTTCTTGAATTTTGGACATACTTTGCCTGTCGATTAATTGAATATTAATTCAATTCATTTTAGCTAAAATAAGTAGTGCAAAATCACAGATACAATACTCCCACGGGATTCCAGCCTCTATTAAAACAAAATCATAGTTCTGTATAGAAAATATATATATTCGACTTCTGGCCTTGTATTCCGGTATCATGCGATATAGTTAATTTTGACATAGTCGGAAAGCACTTCAAATTAGAAGCAAGCCATGTGGTGATCTCTCGAAAAAGTTTACACTGTAGAATTAAATTCCTTCTTACATGAATTGATCGGATTAGCGGATAGAGTGTATAAAAAAAAAACTTAGTGCAAGAAATGATGTCGACTTAAGAAAATGACAATCACAATCTTTGAATAATCTGCATGTTAAGAATTTCAATAGACTTGGAACCAACATCGAAGTTAACTGTTGGCGCTCACCGTTGTTTACGTATCTCTTAGTCTATATATATGCCCTAATGTATGTGTTACTCATACCAAAAACATAAACGTAAGGTACAAATGGAAGAGGTAATGTCAATTATCTTCCGTGGATTGAAACTTGTTGATGAGCTTAAGTCAAGCTTGCAGGAAAAGTCACCGGAAGCTCTGTCCACCTATCTTGACGAGATCACAAAGACATTTTGTGATGCAAAAGAGCGGTTGAAGATAGTCCTTGTGATCAGGAACTCGGAGACCGCAATGAACCAACTTAAACCGGCGATTGCGGCTTGCTCAGACCAGATGCTAATGCAGATTGAACCGGGTCTGATGCAGGAGTATTGGTTAAGGTATGGCGGGTCCACGTCATCTCAGGGAACTGAAGCCGTGACTCAAAGGCAGCTCATGGCTGTTAAGGGTGACGGCGGACGAAATTTGATGGCTACGGAAAGATCCGGTGGCTCAGGTAGCGGTTCATCCACGCCAAGGCAACGTAGAAGGTAAAAAGTAGAAACGCTGTATAAGTTTTGATATTTTCTTTTGTGGTAGAAACGACATAAAGCCTTCTTAATTGATACCGTAAAATATTATAAAACCAAGTATTTGTTTCAAAAATGCCACAACTTTGAAAATTTGAAATGGTGCCAAAAACACTACAGGTTTAGAAATAGTTAGTAACTATTTCTAAAGATTCAGAATATCTTTTATAATAATTTTTGACTTGTTCTTTATTTTGGAATCATTCATCTTTGGATATAAGGTATTCCAAAACCATCTATCTTATTAAAGTAGAAGTACTTTAAGCTTTTGTTTGGTAATAGGGATATGAATCCTTAAAAAATTAAATTTTGTCTGGTAACAAAGATAGTAGAGAATTTTGTCTTTTCCTTATTTAAATGATAGATTTAAGTATTTAATGTCTTTTCCTAATTTAAATAATAAATTTCTTTAATAGAATGAATCTTAACCAAAATAAATTTCTTTATAGATTTTTTGTTAACATTTAATATTTTTCAATATTTATTAGTAAAAATAATAAAATAAAAATCACACATCCAAATCAATTTATATATCATATAAATAAAATATAAAATATTTTATTTATAAATTGTTAGTATAACACTTTTATAATATAAGTCCAATTAGTTATAAATATTATATTTTTATATTATACACTGTAATATAATAGATGATTAAAATCACATAATATAATTATTTAAAGTAATAAATAAAAAATTTGTTTTAAAATGTTATACTAATGGTGGAAGCCCATTGGTCCAGTGGTTTGATCAATGGTTCAATTGTTTCTACATCCGGAGGTCTCGGATTCAAACCCCAGAAAATACCAAATTATGCAGATTATGGAGAAACAAGTTACAGAAGATTTTCAGCTTGGTGCATGGCGTACCATCGAACATGGATCTCATATGACGGCTCAGAGTGGTGCAGTCAGGCGTGTATTCTCACATGGTGGTAGGATTGTCGGCTGTAAAATCGTCTTTGTAATATTCGCATCGTTGTAATAGCATAATTAATCGATAATAATCGACTCAGACGTTAAAAAAAAATGTTATACTAACAATTATGTAATACATATTAATTTACACACACACATATATATATATAGATATTATATCATTAGGATAAAAAAAAATTGAAGTGAAAGCAAATATTTATACGGCCACGGGTCAAACTATAGAAATAAACAACAATGGCGTAAGATTTTTTTTTAACAAATTTATTTTAATTTCAAATATGTTTATATATTTTATGTATTTATAAATTATTTTATTTGTTATTAAGAATGCTGAGATTTTGGAATTGGAAAAAATTATGACCCATCTCTATATTATTTTAATTAGAAATTTAAAATTTATATCAAAATATTTTTTAAACTTTTAATTTTTATTATAACTATAAATATTAATTTTCAATCTAAATTTATGTTTAGATATTACAAATATATCATTTATAAATAAAAACTAAAAACATAAAATAAATACCCGCCCGGTTGGGCGGGTCAAGATCTAGTTCATTCTTAAACCTAGAGTTGATGATATTTTTAGAATTCTAGATGGTAGCTTTAGAAAATGAATTATTAAATACGGGCGTTCTGAAAGTTGTCCGTATATCAATTGAGAATTGTGATATGGATAAAATGCATCTAATAAGTTTTCTTTAATATTTTTCACTAGACTAAATCTTATTAGAATTCAATGGTCTATTAGTCCATTTCAAGTTTCAAATTTCCAACATTTCTATAGAATACATAAGGTGTACCATATGTACTAATTAATGTAGATTTTATGAGTACGTAGGAAAAACGAAGGAGAAGAACAAACGGTGTTGGTGGCGGCGTTAAGGTCAGGAAATACAGATCTACCACCTGACGATAACCATACTTGGCGTAAATATGGTCAAAAGGAAATTCTTGGTTCTACGTATACTAGGTAAATGTTGAAAAAGTATCCTAGGTAAGTAATCTTACGAATGGTAAAAAAACAAAACAAAACTTTACTAACTACTTACACTACTGATTAATAGACCGAAACGAATTCTAGAAAAATACTTTTGATCGTCAAGTAGTCAAAAATCTATATGATGGTGAAATTATATCAAGGTCACAAAAGGCGTCCATTTAGTTATTTAAGTAACCAAGAAATACACATTTACATCACATCAACATGTTGTAATCAGTCTCTCAAGTCTCAACCACCAACGTTTTATTAGAATGACGAAATAGCCATATTATTAAAATTCAGTTGAAAGTTGAAACTTCGATCTTATAAAGTAATACATTTTTTTCAGGTTTCGTTATCAAATAACACAAATCACTAGGTGATAGTCCGTGCCTTGCACGGGGTGAGTTAGTCAAAATTATTATTAGTTTTAATGTATTTTGATCCAATAGACGGAAAATGTACATGTATATATAATGTTATTTTATTTTTTCGAAAAGATTATATAATTGGTTAGATTCAATTGAAGTATATTTTATGGAAAAAATCAATAGGAGTAAACAATAACTATATATTATAAATTTAAGATAAAACAAAACATAGGCAATAGAATAATTGCTTTCATAATAAAATGATGACTGCAATAACTAAAGAAACATAGATAATAGAAAAATAAAATATGAAATGATATAAAAGCTTTCTTGAGAACTCATGATTTCCAATCCTATAGAGAGACATCACAAAGAACTAGTTTACCAAACAAAACACACTTATTTATTCTTTTTACTAAAAGAAATGATATACCTCTTTTTCTTGTGAGAATGTTTTTGCTAAGGGATGATTTAAGAAGTTGGCTGTGCTGGGGTGATATCAACTCGGCAATGGGAGTTAAATAGGTCCTATGACTCGTCGAGCAATAATCTCTAGTAATAAAATCGCCATAATTGTTACAATATTCGTCATTAATTTTTACGTAAATTTTGCGTATAACCAATTATAAACTTGCCGTATTATTCGATATATATAATAAATCAGGTTTGCAAAAAAATCTTTACATTAATGATTGCGGTATGGGTTTGACAAAAATAAAGGAAAGTTTATATCACGTGAACAATGGTCAAATTCTCTAACAATTAAAACCGATATATTCTTACCAAAAATATTATTACCGATAAAGGAAAGTTTATATTACATGAATAATGTTTCAAAGTGCTATGATATGATTATTTTCGTGGGGTTAAAGTTACAGTTTGAGGAAAGTTGTAAATATTAATCAACGACGTAATTGTATCTAAATTAGGTATGATTTGCATTTGTATATATGATTTTAGCCGGATTTCCTACTAATAACAATGGAATTATAAAAAAGTCAAACTTAAGATTCCGTGATAAATGTATTGTTACCAATTTTTGTTAATCCCCTTTTATATTTATATTAAATTATGAGCATTTTTTAAGAGTAACCATATATATATACAGTGGCAAAAAAAACAATGTAAATACCAATAATAGATTTTTTCTTTAGTACAGAGTCCATAAACAAAACAAATGTCACAAATAATGTCATATATATATATATATATATCCGTATACAATGCAAAATATATAACATACTTTGCACCTATAAACCAAAACAACTATAACATATCTATTATTGTAAAAAACAAAATAATAGAAATTGAGTTTGAGATGATTTTTATGTGTGCTTCTGCTACCATTTATATATTGAACCATTGAAATGAAGTTATGGTTGGAGTAGGTTTCCTACGTGAATGTACAAAGCTAACGTGAATGTCAATGATTTCTGAATGATTTGTTTCCACCGTCGAATTATTTACGGACTCTAAAATGATATAACGAAGAGGTAAAGGTTGTTTAATGAATGTAATGTAACATAGACTGTTCGTTTTTCTAATCGAACTAATACAAAGCATAGAATATATGATCATGAGTCACCTATTTAATACAATGGCATGATTTGTAATTAATCTAGTAAAAAGAAGGTATTTAAATATATGGTGTGAGAGTGATTGTGGTTGTGACACCTAAGAAATGACATCTATCTTATTAAAACAGAAATATTATGTTGGACCTAACATTTATTTTGTAAGTTTTTAAATTAAATACACCTTTATACTTTATAGTTAAACCTACATTAAATCACTAATGTTATTTTCTTTATAATACTATCCATGTTTCCAAACAATATACTTATTTTTATACTATTATCAATGTTCCAAACAATATATTTTTATACTACTATCAATGTTCCAGACAATACAATAATTAATCTTAGTTATTTTATATCTATCATTTTATCTTTAAAATTTGTAGAAACGTCATAATTTCATAAATTGCAAAATAATAAACTTTAAAATTTGGATTATAAGATTACATATCGGTCATCCATCAGTCATCTATCAGTTCAATCGGTTAGTCTCGAGGTTTAGTGATTTTTTTAATATGAATATTTTAAAACCAAAAATTGAATTGTCAGATCTCCGGATAACGGATATAATCACAATCGGGTTGAATTTAAAAACATTGATTTAAATGCAAAAATATTTTAAATACACACTCTTTAAAAATTACCAAAATATTTGTTAAGTTATTAGTGAAATTTTTTATCGTAAAATATTCCGCGCTTGTAAAGCGCGGGTCAAAATCTAGTTCTCGTTATTAAAACATGACCATAAGCTTACTTTTTAAAAATGCTCATATTTTAGTATAAAGAGGATTTGCGTTTGCTTAAAAATTGAATGATTAATACGCAGTTAAATATAGTATATAGATGGGATTTGGCACTAAGTGAAACATATACTTTCCATATCAGAGACAATCACGTCTTTCAATTAATACAGATGAAGAATACACTTCTTTTGATTTCGTAGAATTAAGTAGTAGGTCAATATCAAAATTAACTTGGGATATATCAGTGGCACACTATGTAATAATTCTAGTAAGTCAAGAGTTTTATCAAATTAGGAATGAGAGTGAATGTGGGAGTGACACCTAGGAAATGGCAATATGTAAATAACACATCAAGCAAAGGTTATTTTTTATGAGTGCTCCTAAAATAATATATAGGGGATTATCTCTTTCTTAGTTCATTAATACCTAGTTTTTTTTTATCATATTGTTGGAATAGTTTAAACATGTCCTAATCACATATAAAGAAATTAAAGCAAATATATATACGTGTATATAAATGATTGTGCAGGGCGTACTATAGATGCACCCACCAAAAGTTATACAATTGTCCAGCCAAGAAGCAAGTCCAACGCCTCAACGATGATCCCTTCACCTTCCGAGTCACTTACCGTGGCTCACACACTTGCCACATCTACTCAACCGCTCCCACCATATCTACCGCTGCCCCCACCGCTCCAATTGCAACTACTGCCACAACTAGCCATCCCGTTGACTATGGTCCGTTCTTCGACATGGCCGAAGCTATGATGTTCGGTAGCAGCGGGAGTGGAGCCAACATGGATTTCATTTTTCCTTGCAATGATCCACCTCCTCATAATCACTTTTACCGGAGGCCAGAAGACGGCGACGGAGACAAATAGGATTCACATATCTACAGAGAAAGGAGTACATGTTTATGTTCAAGAAAAAAAATGAACATGTTTGATTTAATTTATTAATTATTCAAGTTTTGCATATTACACGTGATTCTGGTTTGGGATCTGATGGGAAACCAATTCTTTTAAACTAGTTCGCTTTTACGAAATTGAAAGTGTTCTGTTACTAAGGGTTGTTTCAACCCTGTATTTATTTAAATTGTTTCCATAGCTTTCTTCTCATTCTCAATATAAATATTCAAACTAGCATATATTTTCAGGTGATAATAAAAATGACAAGTTTACGTTTTAAAAGAAAATCAGAGTTTTGAAATCCGGACCGGTGGTCAGATCGGGGTTAACAACGAAGCGGATTCCAACATGGATTGGGTTAATGTCAAAATTCAACTAAAATTGAACCGGTTAAAAATTTATATTACACCGTTAAAAAACCCAAAACCCAATGACAATGTAAACCGGCCAAATCTTGGTTCGTATATAACTAAAATTTTGTTGATAAAAAAATATTTTTCTTCTTTTAAAGTAAAAGTAACTTTTTTGAAAATTAATAAAGTATCATTGTCTCGTCTTTTTTTTTTATTATGCTGTTCTTTTTTTAGTAAACTGTTTATTTTTTGACGTTTCTGCAATTCATGTCACAAGATTCACAAATTTAAAGTTTCACGGCAAGGTATTCTTTTTGTCTACTTTTCACTTTATTTAAATATTATTTGATAAATTTTGTTGAAGGCTTTAATAATTGAAACATTTACCTTTTTCAAAATTTGTATAATTTATAACAGAACAAAGTACTTAATTTATTTTTACTTGTCATTCCACGAGCAATCAAAACTTAGGCTCCGAATGGTTACTGCGGATTGAGCGGTGCATGACAAGGGTTTAGTTGCGGTGCGGTTCTAACAGTTATAAAAACGTATAGATATATGGTATATGTAGAAATTTTTGTTAATGTTGCGGTACGGGACATCGTTTACCATTCGAAGCCTTACTTGGCATGAACTGTTTTTTCTTGCTTGTGGTTTAAGCTTTGATTTTTTTTTTCAATGTACTTAGCAACTGAAGAAAATAATCTAGAAATTCAACTTTCACCAAATTCAAACACAAAAACTAGTTTAAATGTGTTTATTCTTATTTATTTTTTATTTGAACTATTACATTTTCAGTTTCTTATTTTAAATTTTATGGTTATTGAAACATTTTATTTGATATTATGATCTATTTTTGTAAGAATATGCATATTATTAAAAGATATTACTAAATTCATTATAAACCAATTTGAACCCGATCAAAAAACCCTGTTGAACCACAATAATCCTTGAACCAAAAAAATTATGGGTTCGCTAGCAGATCCGGTTTTAAAAGCACGTAATTATTAGAGAAAAAAAATCAATTGTTTTTAAGGTGCTGAGAACATTTTTTTTCAATGCAATGCCAGTACTTCAAATTAATTAAAAAAATAGTGTTAGGGTTTTGATATTTAGTTTTAGTGACAAAATATCTATTTACATAAAGATTTTAAGAACTTTTTTTGATATCCTTTAAAAGGTCCCTATTTTCATACAAATCTCCAAAAGGAGCTCATTTCATCAAATTTTGTTTTTAGCAAAATCATCTCAAGTTTACTTTAAAGAGATATAATTGACTCTGAAATAGAACATGAAGTAATCAGAGTTTTTGACGCAAAGGAAAAAGGGACAGTAATTAGAATATCCAGAATATGTTGTGCACACTTTTTCAGTACAAGGTACATTTTCTTACAGAAATAATGCACTATCATTATATTTATAATAAATTAAAATCAGGGGGCAAATTTTTATTTTGTCAATATCTCACAAATTGGCATGAACTTGTTGGTGTTTCTTCCTTTTTGCTGTTGTCCTTTTTTACAGACTATAGAATCCAAATAATAAAAAGGGTCTGATCAGTGTCAAAATTAGCTATTCAAGTGGATGTTTTGGTCCCTCCACCATCACTATTCACCATATGCATTGGCCTTCGTTTTGCCCTTTTGTTCATCGTGTGCATTTGCTATGCCGACAGAGAAGGAGTTCTCACAGAGAAGACACTTTATTCTCTATTATTTTATAACAGTATAGTCACTAGTAGAAAACTGTGATATAGACACGGTGCAGTCACAAATGATCGTGTCATTTTTTTACTTAGACATGGAAAAGTCATAGTTAGTCACGAAAGACGTAAACATGACTAACCGTATCAATTTTGTGGCTAATAAGACACGTTTTGTCACTTTAGCTTCGTGACAAAAGATACTCATGTTTTGGTATAACTTGTTTGTGGTTTTATTTGACACGATTAAAAAAATGTGTGAAAACTGTGACTTTTTAGTCACGAAATAGACATAAAACTGAAACGTGACAATGTTGGTGTTAAGTGAAACACTAAACCCCAAACATAAATTTAAAATTCTAACCCTAAATATAACAAATCTAAGTGTAATGACATAACCAAAAACTAAACTCTATCCCTTAGAAAAGTTGTAAAAATAACTTTTCAACTTGTAACCCCCAACTTTCAACTTAACCCCAAACCCTCCAAACCCCAAATTTCAAATCACAAAGTTCAAATATTAAACTTTAAACAATTTATGATTAACATCAATATATAATATTATGTATACGAATATTTAGAACCATATCCACTAAAACATTTTTTGAAACTTTAGCCAAATCCTTTAACATCATCACTAAATTCTAGAATTCAAATTCTATTTTCCAAAACTCAAACCCTAACTTATAAACATAATCCTTAAACCTTAAATTTTGTATCAGTAAAATTCAATAATAAATCATAAAATAAAATCCAATTAATAAGTTTTTATTTATATATTTATATTTTTACAAATATATTTTACAAATACAATTAATACGAAAGTATTACTTGTTCTCTCAAAAAAGAATTTGTCCAGTTACAAAAAAAAAACATTACTCTTTCTTTTTTTTTTTTTGTCACTGACTCTTTCTTTCTTTCTTACTTCTTTTCAATCCCTCGCTCGAAAATCAGATAGGTAACACGTAGCGCATTGAGTATTTACGCTTACTTTTTTCCTTTCATTTCTATGTCCTTCTTATTTCTTATTGGTCAATCCATTAGGTGATGGATTGCTATCCTAACCATTGATTGAAATGATCTAACGGTCCAGATTTCTTTATTTGTGTTTCTTCCTGTCCTCTCACGCGTGTTCTTTCTTCTTCCTATGCAAAGTTAAGCTACTATGTCTCCCTTTCCCTCTCCATCTCGGTTCATTTGCTTTCTTCAAAAAACAATAACTAATCTAATAATCAATAACCTCTCTATGTATTTCTTCCTCATTGTATTTGACTGAGTTTGAATCAGTTTTTTTTGCAGGACGTGGTGATGTCTGAAGAGCTTGCGAAGGTCCTTTGACGTCGCCATCGGAACACACCATAGAAGCTTGCGGGGGAGAAGGTAGGTTGACGACGGAGGAGGCAACCGTGGTCTTCCCAGATACAACAGCGTCGGCATTAACTCCATTCCGGTAATCTAAGCGGTGTAGTCGTTTAGGCAATTTTGATTTCGGATCTGAGATTTGCTTACAGCTTTTGTGTATATTTTGTAGAAGAGGAAGGAGGAGGAGGAAGAAGAAGAGAAAGAGGAGGAGGAAGAAGAGAAAGAGGAGGAGGAAGAAGGAGGAGAAGAAAAGGAAGATGCTGCCGGAGACGGTCACCTGCGGTGGTCGGGAAGTGTAGATCTACATATGTATTTTTATATTTATATAATGCATATGTATATTTCAATAAGTATATATACATGTATTTATACTTGTGTATTTTATTGTATAATTAATTAATTTTTTTTTAATTTTTTTTTAATAATAGTCACGTATTAGTCACCGATAATATCGTGACTTACGATTATTTAGTCACATAGTTTACCGGTGTTACATCGTGACTGAATTAGTCACAAAATATGATCGGTAACAAATCGTGACAATGTTAGTCACGAAAAGTCACAGGGAAAAATGTCACGATCGTATACACACGGTTTTTTT